>NC_133621.1:95096671-95249171 GCF_048593235.1 Sminthopsis crassicaudata | reverse complement strand
AAGAGTAAGTAGGACTCAACTCTTTGTCTTTCGATTTCCTATTCCAAATCCAATGAATTTTCCAGAATATTTTTTCTATAATGTTTGGGATATTTCTTCTATAGTATTTAATATCCCTAGATTAGTAGTCCTATATGTGGATATGTATGCACTTTCTTAAAGAAAATGCAAAAACAGTAGAAGATATTAATTAGTTGGTTTTAGTTAATAGAGAATTTATTGAACAAGACATATAAAGTTTTCATGTATTTATTTAAAAAGTTATTTAAAAAGTCAATTTGAGATCGAATAAATTTCATTAGTTGGATGAATTTTAAGTACTGGAAATAGAAAAAAAACCAAAATGTTATTGCTTAAGTCATACAAATAAAATAGTTAGTGGGATATGGTGCTGAGATCAGAGGTTAGATTGACTTGAAGAAAGTTCCACTTGGACTTGTTGCATTCTTCTCCTGAAATTAAAAAAAAAAATCACATCTTACAAAGTCATCAGTGCACTCTTGTAATTGCTTTCACTCTGACTGCTAACTTTTTGACAGTAGTAGAAAGTAGGGTGATTAATGATCTCAACTATGCAGCTCTCTGTGCTAAACTAGGTCTAGAATGCTTGCAACTAGGATATTCATGGGTAAGGAAAAAGAAATGAATAGAAAATTTAGAGGTTGCATCACATAATTCAAACCATGTTGGTCCTGGATTTAGGAACCTTGATTTCTTTTACCTAAGATGGCTGTCAGCTATAATATTATAACCTAAGACTTGGTAATATAAAGACAAAAATGGAATACTTCTATGTATATGCATGTGTGCATGCATAGATAGATATGTATGCATAAATATGTATAAACATGCCTATAAAATATGTGTACTATATATATATATATATATATATATATGAAGATATGCATGCATTGTCTATATACATGCATGCAAATATGCATATGTTTCTAGCTAGTCTGGCCTTCTTATTATTTCTCATACATTCTGTTCCAATTCCTGTAACCATGTCTTTGCGCAGTCTATGTTTCTCATATGTCACATATGAATTTCAGGGGGATTGGAAAAGGTACAATCAATTGAGAGACTTAGGAAAATCCTCATGTAAGAACTGCACTGATATATGCAGAAAAGGGGGGATTCTAAGAGTTGATCTTGATGGTGGATTTCATTCCACATGTGAGGAACACAGATGGTATAAGCCATTGTGACAGGAGATAAAATAATGTATGTGAGAAACAGTTAGAAAGACAGTGTTACTAGACTGTGGTTAATAAAGGGAAACAATGCATAAAAGTCTAAATAAGTTGCATTGGAGTCAATTTATGAAAAATTTTATATGTGGAGTGTTTTATATTTGACCCTAGAAATAAGAGAACAAGTAACTATATTTCTGATAGTCAAACTAACCAGAATTTATTAAGTGATCACTATATTTCAAATACTATGCTCAGTGCTGGAGATACAAATATCAGTAAAAAGAAAGACAGTTCCTGGCCTCGAGGAGTTTGCTTTCTAATGGGAAAAAACAATATATAAAAGGAAGGTGATATGGTTATTGGGAGTAAGGGGTATGAAGAACAGACAAGAAAGGGAGAAGAATTATAAATAGTAGTGGTCAAGAAATGAAGGAGTGTACCCACATTCTCTGAGTCATACTTTACTTACCTCAAACCAAAGATTTTCTTTATATCTCAGTGCAAATACTATCTCCTACATGAGGACCTTCCTAAGTCTCTAAATTAATTGTACCTTTCCAATCCCCCTGAAATTCATATGTGACATATGAGAGATATAGGCTCTTCAAAGACATGGTCACAGGAATTGGAATGGAATGTATTAGGAATAGTTAGAAAGCTAGACTAGCCAGAGCATATATATATATATATATATGAATGTTGCCAATAATTTTCAATCACCTATGCTAGTGCTATATGATGCTAGTGAAATATGAATTATCATCATATTCATAAATAGATTTTTTTAAGATGAAAAAACAGAATTGTGGCAGAAGACAAAAGTAGGAGCTATCTGGGGGTTCAGCTATTGAGATTTCCTATTTTAACTAAATATACTAACAGATTAGTTATTTTGTCCTGCTGGATATATGAATATTATCTAAGCCTTCTAAATTTATGCATCCTAATAAAATATTCTTTATCATATCCTCGGTCTAACTCTAATTATTATATTTTAAGATATGAAAACTCATCAATGATCATTGTTAAATTGTTTAGTGTCACGTTCCTATTGCCAGTATGTATATGTTTACATGTGCAAGTCTCTCTCTGTATAATGACTTAATAAATACCCTTTGCTTTATATGACTTTAGAACAATCACTTCATCTATCAAGGCCTGAATTGCCTCTTTTATGCAATGGCAAATGTATACATAATTGATCTCAAATTTCCCTTTCAGGTATGAGATTCCATGTTGCATTATTTTTAATTTGCAACAATTCTGCACAAAAGATGCAGTCATTCTAAGCATGGTTCCTCTAATGAAAATCAATAACAAACTTAACTGTAGCAAACTACCTTTTCAAAAAATCTTTCCCTTTATCCCTCTAGGAGCTTAATTTGCATTTGTTTTGCTTCAATGAAAACAATATTTTTTGCCCATTTCAGCTAATGTTCCCATTATGCCAGAAGCAAACTAATTCTGGGTTAGTTTTTAGATTTTTTTTTTTTTTTTCAGAGAGAAAGCATTTAAGAACAGGGGGGAGAAAGGAAAATCTCTTTTACCCCCAAACAGACTCTGAATTTTACAAATGATACACAAGGATTAGTGAATTGTGTTCATTGTAACATTATACTGCTTTTTTATGACCAGATACCATTCCAATCTAAATCGGCAGGAGCTATTCACAAAAGAATTACTCTGTGAGGTTATATTTGGATTGGTTCTACTATAAGTCAGTGGAAATTCTAAGAGGTAATCTTAGTTTACTTATTTATTAGTAGCACTTCAGCTTAAAATGGGGCTTTGCAAGATCTTAGACAATCATATGTACATATGGTTGATATGGGAGACTGTGGCCCACTAAAATAATTTAAGCATTATTTTGGAAAGTCCAAAAATTAGTTCTGATTCCAGAGGCCTCATAAACTCGCTTGCCAGACTTTGTTTATCTTTGAATGTGGTAGACAAGAAAGTTGGACTTGAATGGCATACTTATTAAATCATGTGAGTAAAACTTTCTGCTTGATGAGGTGGGGGGATAGAGTAGGGGGAAAGAGGGAATCTTTGAAAAGAAACTGAACCAAGTTGCCATTAGAAAAAAAAAATAAAGTAACACAATGCAACAGTGGGACAGGAATTATAAAGTTTATTTTTGATCATCTGCAATTGAGTAGAACTAAACACTTTCAGGAATAATTCACATACCAACTGCAGCATCCTAGCTATTCTTTCACACACTTGTCATGACTTCTTCCACCTCTGCTTTTGAATAGGCTCCATCCTTTTGGACTGAAATGGATTTTCTCCTGTGCTGTTTTGAACCTTTCAATTGCATCAAGGTTCAGCTCAAATGCCATCTCCTATTATAGTTATTTTTCCAGTTTTCCCATAGAAATTTGCTTTATATATAATGGCAAAGAACATAAAGTGTTGATCTTAGAATTAGGGAGGATATGGATCATCCCAAGTTTGGATCCTTTCTCAGAATTCTCATTAGCTATTTGAAATAGGCAAATAACTTTTTTCTTTGTCTCAGTTTCATATGTAAAGTAATAATTATAGTAGCAACCACCTCCAAAGTTCTTGTGAAAATCAGATGAGATGACATAAATAAAGCACTTTGTAAAACCTAAGATGCTATACACAAACTTGCTATTATACGCATAGGTGTACAAATGCATTTGTATTTACTTGTCTATTTCTTCCAGTAGCTTGTGAGTGCAGAAACTATTTTGGTTTTGTATCCTCAGAATCTTCAGAATAGTCTAAAACTATTTAGAATGTGAGTTTTCCTTCTTAATCTTTTTCATGACCCTAATATTGAAATGAATTTGAATGATAAATATATTTTTTTAATTGGAAAGGGAGCCCACTATTAGTATCTTAGATGACATGATAAAACTACCCTACAGCTTAATAGTTTTTAGAACTATCCAGAAAGAGACAAAATTAAAACAGTTCTGTAAACTGATGAGTTTCACGAAAATGTAGTAAGAATGGAGAATTGTGAGTTTTCATAACATCTATCTATCTATTCCCACTTTCATGAATTTCTTAGGGAGGCAAAAAATATAGCACTTGAACTACATGCTAGAGATTACAATTGGAACTTACTTTTTAAAATACTTTTTTGGTGGCATCTGATTAAGATGATCTTTGTTCTATTATATCATATATTAGAATCAGAAAAAAATTTGAAATTTGGAGTATTTACTTTGTGTAGACCTCCTTATTAGATATTTTAGTCCAATCCAATAGAGAGCTATTAAGCAGTTATCCAAAGGACACTGTGGCAAGCCCTGAGAGATGTTCAAAAATATATGATTACAGGAGTAGCAGTTTCATACCCAATAAAATGTAAAATCAGCTATAGATAAGTTTGAGGAAAGAAAAGACAATAAAGGCTGAGGAAGTAAGATGGCTTTTGATGATGGCTATGATTTGGTTAGGCTAATTGGAAGGAACAGGGCATTCTATGATGCAAGAATAATTTCAACAGAAATATGATTGAATATGTTGTATAAGGTAGATAATAAGATTAATCAAACTAAGCTAAAGGATGACTACAAATAAGAATAAATAATGGACAAAATTATTCTGAAAAGTTAAAAAATTTGGATTTCAGACTGTAAGTTGACTTAGGAGAAAAGAAATGGAGCAAGAAAAACAATTAATTCAACAAAATCAAATATTTATTTAATAATGTAGTTATCTGGTCTATTTAAGCAGTTATGTCTTAAAACTTTATGTTCTGATGTTCAGCTTTCTAAGTATAACCCTCTCTAATTTTAGTCATGTTGATTTCTGTTATAACTTCCTACTATCTTGTTTATGCTTTGATCCTTTCTGCTGCAGCAGAATTTTACCAATCTTGCATTGTACTGGAACGTCATATTCATACTTGTATGGGATATTGCAATAGGACAGATCTATAAATGAGAATACATACTATTATACAATGCCTGTATCTCTAAGTTCATTATTTGAATTTTTGAGCTTTTACAAATTTAATGACATTACAGATAGTAAAAGCATATCAAAAGGGTTTGGTTTGGGTTTTTTGGTTTGTTTGCTTGAAGTATTTTTTTTTTTTGATGGATTATATGCTAAGGAGATAAGTATTTTTAAAGTTATAGAATAACTGAGGAAGCTAAAGAATATAAGAGATTCAGAGTAACTTATCTGTGTGATCTAGAAAAAGTTACTTATTGTGGAATCTCATAAATTTAGAGTGGGAAGGAACTTCTCTAGATATCTAATAAACCCCAAAATCCCCAAAGAATATTCAAGACAACACATCTCACAGCAACAACCTTCAAGTGAAATCCTTCACTCAGAAGTGCCTGAAGTAATCCATTCATTCTTTGGATACATTAACTGTTGTAATCTTTTTTCATCTTAGTTTTCCCTTTTATAAAATGAGAGTGTTCAACTATACATGTCAATATGCAGACTGTTTTAGCTCTAAAATGTGATCCCAAGTAATTTTCATTTTGTCATATGGTCAGCTAAAACTTACAAAACTAAGTAAATGCTTAGGGAAGCACAAAAACTTGGCCATTAAGTTTGCACTCAAGTAACTCTTGATCTTTTCTTTCTTTCCTACCCAAATTATATTTGACATTCAGCTCAAAATCCAAAGAAAGTGATGAAAGTCCTTAACATAATGACTATGAAATAGGAATACAGTCTGACATTTAATGAAGTAGACTGATATATCTCTTACTTGAACTGAAGATGTGGGACTTCAAGGTAAATAGCATTGGTTATATATCACATCAGTGGGTTTTTTGTTTTTTATGCACTCCAAATTGTCAAGAAACTTCATTATTTTCCAAAATAATTCCTCAGTGCTAATCTATAATTTTTGCTTTGTTTTTTGAAATTTGACTACAGGTTTTATTATCTTCAACTTCATCACTCCTAAATTTCTGAAATATGAAGAGTCTAAGTCCCATTGGTGGGACTTTAAATTTCTTTAAAACTATTATTTCTTTTATGTGTCTTTTGTAGAATTAACTGAATAATTCCAAGCATACTTTAAAAATCAATGAAGTCAATTAGTTACAAATTATAATATTAGACATCAGAAGTGATGTGCTACTGCACATTTTGTAAGTAGGGATGCCTTTATTTTTTACTTCCATGTCCTGTATCTATCACAGAATCTGGTATATAAGAGGCTCATAATAAATATTTAGTGGTTGATTTATTGTGGTCAAATCATTGAGTCTGTTTTTAGTGAATAGAAGACTATTCTCACAACTCCTTCTCTCATCAACCTCCCCCTCCCCCAAAATAATCTTTTAAATATTGATGAACTGAAGGTAAAGTATTAGTTAAATAATGAAGAAAGAGAGTTTGAAACAAATTGTTAATCTTATGCTAATTAAATTAAAAAATTCAAATACTTGGCTTCTCTGTCATTCAATATGACTTAATTATCTATGAATTCTATCAAAGAGAAAAATTACTTTTTAAAGCTCTAAGCCTGTTTTTTTTTTTTTTAAGTTTATTTCTTTATTTTGTTTGTACCACTAAGGTAATTTTTATTTGGAAAAGATATTTAAAATATTTTTAGGTGACATAAATTTTTCATGTGATTAACTCTTAAGGTTCAGCATTTAGAATTTATGTTAGTTTCCTGATGAGCATGGCTAAACCATTGCCAGGCAAAAAATCTAAAAATTAGGTATGCAGTTGTGAGGAGGTTTTGACATCCAGAACCCAACAACTTGTTAATAATCCAATAGATATATTATAGGGTACATAAATGCTTAGCTAATTCAACCAAATCAAAAATCTCTTTCTAACAATAAAAAAAATCAAGCCCCAGATAATTCCCTACTTAAAAAATGGAAAGAAAGAAAGAAAATCAATCTTTGTAAAACCATAGGATTTTAGAGCCTCAAGAGACTTTGGAAATCAATGAAATCCTAATAAAATAAAAGAATTCTTATAGTGACTTCAAGATTGTGGTGGGATTTCACTCACTTCAGGGGTGTTGTTTTCCATTTTCATTTGAGGAGATAGACAAAGGGGAAGTTTCTGGGTTGGTGTTCTCTTTCTAAACACTTCAATATTCTCTCTTTGTTATGTTAGGGAGACAAAAAAGGAAAAAAGAAAAGAAAAAAAAACTAAGAGGAGCAAGGAGACAAGGGAAAAGTGAGATGAAAACACTGAAGTATTAGAAGGAGGAGGAAAGGTATATGTTTCACAAAGTTTCAGTCCCTTGTAGATTGGATAAAAAACTGTCAAAGATACAAAGAAGGAAGGGAGGTTGGTTAGTTGTTTTCTGTGAATTCAAGTAAGCTTAGATCAGGCTGAGGAACAAAGAATTTTAAAACAAACAACGCTAATTTACATGGAATTGTAAATGGATAGAACTGGATAGAACATTTCACAGGCTAATTAGTGGGAAAAGACACAATTTGGAGTCAAAGCAATTGGATTTTCTTCCTGGTTTAACTATTGGCTACTCACATGACCTTGAGCAAATGAGATAATCTCTCAATTTTCTCATATGCAAAATGTCAGGGAGTGATCCCTATTAGCCACTGTTTTGAACTAGGTTGAGAAATTAGAGATGTAAAGGGCTGGAACTCTAAAAAGGTGTATTTGAATCTAAAAGACAGCAGAGCACTTAAGGCTAATTACCTACTCAATGTGTGATAATCACATATGGGGATATGATGGCTCTCCTCAGGATTGGTGCTTGCTGAATGTGTTGGGATGAGGTAATCAGAGGATTGGAGGGCTGAGGGAGAGGACCAGACTCTCTCTGCCACAGAAGAAAAGACTTTAGGCTCCAGACTCCAAAGTCCAGGATTCATCTTTGATGAGGTTCTGTGGCAGATTACCTGCATCCTTCACTTCTCCTTCTAAAGACCAAGGATTTTGATCCTGATTCTGACTGATTCTGAGGTCCTCCAGAGAGCTAGTCTGGACATTCTATAGAGAGTTTTCTATATTGTTTTGTTTTTAGAAAACTTTCTTAGAACTGCACAGAATTTCAAAGATAGAACATAGTTTGGGGGGGGGGGGAAGGAGGAGAAATTTCAAGTCGGAAGACCTAGATAAATGTCCCACCTGTACTACTTACTATCTTGATACTCTTAGATGAATCACTTAATGTTTAAGGGTCTCATTTCAATCACATCTAAAATAGTGAGTTCAGAGTAGATAAACTCAAAGTACTTATCTACTACTGATCTATTCTGTCTCTCTCTCTCTCCATTTTACAGATAAAGAGAAACTGATTCCCAAGGTATCTATACACCATATAAGTGACTTAGTTACTTAGTCATGTTTGTCTATTTTTTGAGACTAAAATGACCTTTTAGTTGAAGGCTGTGAATCTTCACATGTACTTCATGCATTCTTTCATCTGCTATAGTATAGAGGAAGCAAGAATAAAATAGATGCTCTTTCAGGCCTTCTAACCAAAAGAAATTCCAATGTAAGCTATGCAGTTGATATGTTAAAAAGCAAGTATTTATATGAAATATTGAATAGTAGTTCTGTAGGCAAATATATATATATATATATTCATTTGTATCTGAAATGCTTAGAAATACTACCAATCCATCATGTAGTGATTATTCCTTCAACCTTCAGACATAGCATTCCTGGGACAAAGACTATAGGCCCAGTCAAACATTATTAGTGACAGGCTTCATGTGACCCAAAATAAAGAATCAGAAACAGTGAACTCCAGAAAGCTTAGATCAAGGGTCTTTTGGGTCTTTGGCCACTGTGGCTATTTGGTAAAATCTATGGCTCCATTCTCAGAATAATGCTTTTTTAAACAAATTAAGGAAATGCAAAATTTTTGTTTTTGATTAATGAAAATAAAGATGCATCCTCTTTCACATTCAAGTTCACAAATCCCTTGAAGTTCCAATGTTGCTCTCAATTTTAATGCAGTTCCTTAAAAAGCCTCTTTTGGACCTGAAATATGAAATATACGAAATATGAAACAGATTATGTGTTTGACCATTCTATGGTTGAAAATTCTGATATTAAATATGATGAATTATGAAAATAGTTAACAGCTATACTGATCTTTGTTATTTGGTCTATGAATTGACCTAATTGCTTCAAAAATAATATGTAATTATTCTAAAAATTCTAGATAAAACATTATATACTCTTATGATTCAGAAATTTTGTCATAAGAAAAATTATGATTGACATACAGGAAAATGGTAATATATATATATAAACTGACTCTGAGTGAATAAAGCAATAACAAGGAAATAATATGTGTATTCAATGCCTAAAACAATATAAATTAAAAGAAAAGAGAAGATAAAACTGAATACAGTACAATTAAAGGAGGAGCTTTAGCATGATAGAAGAGTTGAAAAATGTATTTGCATTACTTTACAAATATAGCAGCTACATCTATGTCTACACCTATTTCTATATGTAGCAACAGACTCAATTATGCTGATTTTTTCTCTCTTGGCTTTTATTCATTTTTATATCATTGCTGACTTTCTGGATAGGCAAGAGAAAAGAATTGCATTTATAAATAAAAATATAAAAAATAAGCTATCTTTAATTTTTAAATGCTTTTATGTTGGATTTAACATATATTTCTACCTTGTTTAACATATATTGACTATTTGCCATTTAGGAGAAGTCATGGGGGAATGGGGCAGAGGAATTGGAACACAAGGTTTTGAAAGGGCTAAGGTTGGAGAATTGTCCATGCATATATTTTGAAATATGAAAAGCTTTAATAAAAAATAATGTTTATTCATAGAGAAACCACCTAAATACTGGCTCAAAAAATTTCTCAGAGTTCAATGATAAGCTAATTCTTGAGTCTCTTGTGAGAAAATAAGCCTTATAAAACTATTTTGCCCTTCATTAGCAGTGTGAAATTAGAGAAGAGACAATTGCAATGTTTATATTGAGAAAATATGTTTTTATGAGATAGTCTGTTGTTGTATTTCTTTTCTTTCTTCCCTTTCTTAAAAATATGTACATAATTGCACAATGAATGCTATAATTGCTTTGACTTTGGGGGTGTTACAGGTGTTAAATGCAGGAATCTTGTAAAGAAATTGAAATTATTGCAAGTGCTATTTGTATTTCTCTAACAAGAATTCTATATATTCAACAGTGGCTTGATATAGCAGAGACATATTGTGAAATTTATTTGTTTCTGTCTAAATCACTTTTAAAATTCTCTAAAAGGACCTCAAGATAATGAAATGTCTTGGTATAGAGACTGACTGACCTGTCTCCTACTTACTTGTAGGTAGTGAATAACAATAATGCCACTAAGTCTGAAAAGGAAGAGCATAATATATCTTTTCTACTAAATTAATTGATCTTGAATGTAAATTGAACAATATTACCAAAGGCAAGCTTGCCACAAAGAATTCAGCTTGTAGTAATGAAGCTCTATAAAAAAATAAAGTACTTTCTGTTTCAAAATTCCAAATATCAGGTAGAGATTGCTAAAAAATAAGGATAAACCGTGATACTGAATTTACTTCAATACCATTTACCTTTTATTGCTAATCATGCAAAGAATGACATAATAACTATTTACACTTAGTTCATTTAAAGCATATTGTTGCTGATATAAAATCCTGAACTTTTCATAAAAAGATGCATTTAAACAAGGATTATTAGTTTTTATCAGTATCTTGCATAAAACAAGAAATTACTCTTCAAATTTTAGCTAAAAGGTATAATTGACAGGATCATAATTTAGAGGTAAAGGGGACTTTAGGAATTATCTAGTCCAAATTCCTTCTCTTACTAGCTGAGGAAACTGAAGCCTAAAGAGTTTAAATCACTTACCCAATTATGCACAGGTATTATATCAGAATATGAATTCATTTTTTCTTTTTAATTCCAAATACACTTGTTTAGTCAATCAGTCTTGTCTGCTTTTATGATCCATTTGAATTTTTCTTGGCAAAGATAATGCAGCTGTTACCATTTCCTTCTCCAGTTCATTTTACAGATGAGAAAACTGAGACAGAAAGGGTGAAGTGACTTACCTAGGGCCACATAGCTGATAAGCTAGATTTGAACTCAGATCCTTCTGACTCCAGGCTTGATACTCTATTCATTGAGTTATCTAACTGCCAAATATACAGCTTTTCTTCCCACTATCATATTTATTTTTTTCATTTAAAAATTGTTTTAAAATATAATACACTTAACAGAAAAAATTAACATATAAGAGCCAATCTGAAAGATCAATTTTAAGGGATTTAACATGGCCAAACTTGTTTAAACATAAAACATAATAGATATGATAGGTTTGCTTATGAACATTTTAGATATGATGTTAAATGTTGAATAAATAACTGAGACTGGTTTTCGATTATGGATACTATAAAAAGTATATAATCTTCAGATTGATTTTGGATTCAATAACCAACAAAGATTTTTCTAATGTGATTATATGCTATGAATGTCTTAAAATGAGTTCTCTTGATCCAGAGATCAATTGAAGAAAACCAGACATGCATCACTATGGAAATCTTAGACTTTAGTGAACAAACATAATAGTTTTAATTACTATAAATAATAGACTTAATTCTGAGTGAAAACATATATTATCTTCATGAAATATAGCTTTAAAACTAAAAGGTTTCTTCCCTTCCGATTTTAAATTGGTGTCTCCTAGCGTCAATTGCATTAACAGGCCCCTCATATAGTGACTGTGGTCGGTCTTCTAATAATCTAATAATAAACTAAATGTTCAAAGTACACTGGGCCACTGTTCCTACATTGGATATTCCAAATATGACCAACGATTATTGAATCAATTTGAAGGAGAATAGAAATTGAAATTTCTGAACTTTGTTTCCAATAAAGAATTAAAAAAAAAAACCTAGCAAAACAACAAAGAAGATAAATAATAGAAGTCAGCCATACATAGAAATTAATATTTCAATTTTACTTTGTCAGCAATTTACTTTTATAATTTTCAAGTCATTGAAAATCAACAATTTGAACTTTCTTGTCTTAGAGAAAGTACAAATTTGAAAACAAGTTTCATTGGTGTGTCTGTATTTAAGTTTGTTTTCTTAAGCATACCAAATGCAACATATTCTTCCAATAAGGATAATGCAAAATTTGCCTATTAAAAATTAGAACAGATCATTACCCAAGGACTACATAACTTCTGAGTGTTCAATAAAGGAGAAAGATGCTTTTGTTTTCCATTGAGTTTGAAATTTAAGTCCCAGCTAAGAATTAGCTCAATACCTAGTATGACCAAGCATTATTTTTGCATTATCTTTATATAGTTTCTGAATCATTATCAGGGATGGAATAAATTGAGATACACATACACATACATATAATACACATGTATTAATAGAGGGAGATATTACTATGTCTCCATAGATCCATACATCTATATATCATCTATTCATCTCTCTATAGATATTTTTATGTGTATCTATCTATCTATCTATCTATCTATCTATCTATCTATCTATAGATATCTATATTTATGTATTCTATCAAACTATTTTCCTTTTCTTCCTCAATGGACTCTCAAATTAAGTAGTCCTAGTGTTGTCATTAAGTTATGTTGTGACACTGTGACATATACTTTGGTGATCTGCTCCATATTTATGCCAAATGCCCCAAATATGCAAAGCAAGAATAGCATAACAAAAACAAATCACTGATCTCAGGTCCCATCTTTCATTAATGATATTTGGTATTGTGTCCCTATAGTGTCACACATTTAATATCACAATGTGATCATATCTGTGATCTTTGGTAGCTACTAAGCTAAAGGGGGGAAATATTCTTGATAGGATATAGGTCTGTATGAGAAATTAATACAATAAATTTGGAGGTGACAACTGGTGGTAACAGTTCTCTTTGTGTACAGATCTCTTAAAAATAATTTACAGACTTTCAAAGTTGTTTAGGTTACTGTCAAGAGAAGTATTTGAAATACAACATATAATAACCTCAGTATTTTACTCAACAAAACAAAATTTCACTATTACATTTTATGTAAAAACAAACAAACAAACAAACAAAAAAAAAATGGGACTTTTATTATGGTGGAAGTAGTCCTTTATTATATTTTTACTTTTGACTCAATTCTTGACCTTTTCTGAAGATAGGAGTTTGGCACCTACATTTTTTAAATTACTCAAAATATGCTAATTCATCCAAGTTGTATTTTATGATAAGCTGTATATGGGACACACTTGTATTTTAAATAGAGTAACTCATTTGAAAATTCATCTTTGTAAGCAACCTATTTTGAAAATTTGGGCATAAAATGTAAAAAGAGTGAACTTTTAGTTGCAATGAATAAAAATGAATCAATTGTAAACTTCTCTAAGGAAATACTCTTCATTCTCTAATTCAAGTCACATTCTAAGGTGTATACCTCTGTTAGATTTATGCTGAATCTGAAAGTTTGGGGACAAATGCCTCCATTAACATGACTTTAACAGCTCTCCAACTCCTACTCTGTTCTTAACTTATATTGCTTAATTGGGGATGTACACACCCCTGTGCAATTCTGCTACAGATTTAGTGTTAATGCAGGGGAAAGTATCTTTTATAATGCCTCAATAAAATACTACATTCTTGCTTGATGATGGTAGGCGTGCTCTGCACCTCTGAAGTTTAAACTCTAAAGCAGTGCCTGTCTTTGGCACATTATGCAAAGAAGTTTCAAAGGGCATGAGGTTTTAATTTTCCCCAAAGTATCCCACTTATTTTAGAACCGATTTCCCATTCTCAGTCACTGAATTTTTATTAATTTGATAATCCAATATGGGGCATAAACCAGACCTCATTGAGGCTCTTTTCTTTGCTATTATCTAAACTTCTTTATCCTATTGAACTGTCATAAAAAATGAGAGTCTTACACTTGCAAATTATGTTGGAAAAGCTTTCATGCCTCATTAACACCTGTGCTATAAATTCAACTTTAACAGTTTGACAAAGTAATATTTCAAATTGCAATAATCACAGAAATGTTTATTTTAATAGTTTCAAATGCCAAACTGAAGACTGCTAGAGTTCATAAACTTTCCCAAATGAATTATTTATAACAGAAAGAATATCAATATGGCTTATTATTCAACTTAGGAATTGTATTTGGAACATTTTCTACTAGCTCTTTTCTGGGCTTTAAGGTTCCTGTACCAACTATCTCCTGATCTCCTGTCTTATTTATTTATTTATTTATTTATTTATTTTTTTTAATCATGGTTTTGAATTTTTTACAGCATTATACACATCTAATTATTGAGATTATTGATTTGGAACTTTCTCTTATCAACTGAGTACCTTCAAAAATTAACTACAATTATATACATTTTAGACGTTATCTAAAAAACGCATCCAAGTAAGTACATTTAAGTAACAATTTAACAGTTGTGGAGTGTTGGGTCACTGTTATTAAGATGAGGCAGTAATTAATTGAACATAGATCAAATCCTTAGAGAAGTATAGAAATAGTTTAGTAGAAATAGTACTACATCTGGAGTCAAACCTAGTCTCTAAACTTACTCTACTGTTTATCACTGGTAGAACCTGGAAAATCACTTCACCCCCTTGACCTTCAGTTTCCTAATCTGTAAAATAAAGGGATGCAATAAATCAGCTATGTGTGAATTGATTCTGGGCTGGGAAGATATAACAACACCTTAATTTTACACATAAAGAAAATGGGGGTGATGGAAAGAAAGTGGGGGATAATGGTAAGAATAAAACAAAAATGCACAGGATAAAAGAAAATCTACAAGTAAAAAAAAAAAGAAATACCTCTGAACACAATGTGCAGTATTTATTATATAAGCTTTCTTGAAATGAAAATTTATTATTCTATATTTTGAATTTTCATATGTTCTGCTGTGTACGGGGCAATGTTTGTTTTTTTTTTTTTTTCTATTTGTATTTAAGTTTGAAATAATTGATTTTTAAAAAATAAAAATCAAAAGGGAGACCAAAAGCTACTTAAAAAAAAAAAAAAAAAAAAAGTGATACTCCAAGGAGTTAAGTAGTGAAGCCTACATCACACAGAGATCTAGGTCAATATGGTAAAGTGTAAAATCCACCAGATTCAGAGTTTATAAGCATGAGTTCAATTTTCACGAAATATAGGTAATATTTAGCTACTCGGCCCTCATCTGTAAAATAAGATGGTAGGATTGAAGAATGTTTGAGATCTCCTTAAGGACAAGCTTTTGGGGACTCCTGCTAAGTTTAGCATATTTTTGTTATTCTACATACTCTTCTCATTTCCTCCTGACACAGATTTTGGATCATCTGCTATCAAGAATCTGGATATTGACAGGTATGCCTCAAAGGGATTGGATTGGGTGGTCACTAAGGAAATTTGTGGACATGGAAAACTGCAGGCTTTCCCAATTTGCTTAGTGTCAGGTTCAGGTGCTGTCCCTTTAGCCTGACGACAAGTTTCAGTTGGCAATGATATAAAATCGACTTCAATGTAGATTGCAATCTCCACTGATTTATGGCTTTCTCTTCCTTGTCAGTCAGTAACTATGCACATTGTACTTAGATGAATAAAGATTATATTTGGCAGTGATATACAAGCTGCCTTACCTCTATGTAGCACTGACATATAATCTGGCTACTTAGAAATTACAGTCAACACTTTTTTTGTTTGTTTCTTTAAATCTGGATCTGATTTGAATGATGGTCTTCCTCACTTCCCATTAGGCTCTGAAAAAGAATCTTGTGCAAAATTCTTAACAAATATTAATTTGGATCACATAATCTTTCTCTTTATATCTATCTATCTATCTATCTATCTATCTATCTATCTATCTATCTATCTATCTAAAAACATATCCATAGTCTTCAGCATTCACCCTTGTAAAACTTGTGTTCCAGTTTTTTTTTTTCTCCTTACCTTTCCCCCACTCCCTCTCATAGATGGCAAGTCATCACATAATTTTTCTAAGGAATTTTCAAAGATAATTTAAAGTCTTTAGAGAGCAAGAGAATCAGGAAATGTAGAAAAATGCTTTCTGGCTTCTAATCTGGGCAGAAATCTTTAAAAATTGCATGTTGTAAAATGAAGAACCAATGATCTTCTCTAAAAATTTTGTTTTAGCTAAGCTTTGATAGTTAATTAATCTGTTCCCCTCTTCCTGGGCTTTATATCCAGAACCAGATTCTCTTAAGGTATACACTCCTTTTTTTCTTTCCAGACTGGGGTTCTTATAAGGTTCCACAAGATCTTGGAGGGGTTATTCTGATTTTAATACTATCTTTTCTTCATTAGAAATTGGATCCTGAATGAAACCAAAGGGATCCAGAACACTGAAAATCAGCCTTGAGTTTGAGCCAAAAGACTCAATGAGAAATAATTTACACATTAGAGAGAACTCCAGACTACCTGACTCCATTCTAAGTATCCTCCCCCTTCCATCTTTTAATACAGGAAGGTCATCTAATGTGATTTCTTCAGAACCCTGCTTATTACAGTAATTATTAATGAACTATATAGTTTTAATAGCAATTGTGACTATTTTAGATTTAAATCCTCTCATGTACAGCTTTTGACTTTCTTGAATGTTGGAAGCATATATACTCTTTTGACTATGTTCATGCTTTAATTATCTTATAACTGATGTAATTGTTTCTATTGATTAGTTGTGTTATGATTAATTGTTTGAGATATAGTTAAAGCAGTGAGGCAGTTTTTTGTTTTTTTGTTTTTTCCACCCTACCAACAAAGCACTATGCTTGATGCTTTAGCTTTCTTAATGATGCATATGCTAACTGATTACACAGAACTATAAGGTTGAAAGGTATCTCAGTCCATAATCTAGCCTATTTTTCTGTCATCTGGCATGATTTTAGACAAATTATCCTCAAAGCAAATTATCTACCCTTTCTAACAAAACAAAGCAAATAACAAAAACATAACATATATTATCATCTTACTTGTAAGTAAAATCTCAGAATGCTTGTATACATTAAATTATTCCTCATAGCTTATTTAAATTATGCCAGAAACACTTTGTGATCACTTTGTGGCCATTCCCTCCAAATCTAAACTTCTAAAGAGAAAGCTAGGCTTTGCCCTCAAATCTATAATAAACTTGCTTTGCTTTATTTCTAAAAGTGATTGAAAAATGTCTTTTTAAAGGATTAAAATTATTATTATTATTTTTTTTTGCAATCAGTATTCAATTGTTAAAAGATGATTCCAACATTTTAGGCCTGAACTTAAAATAAACATATTTTCATTTTATCTTCCCAGTCCAATTATATTCAATATCACCTAGTTTAATCACTTAACAATATAGTTCCCATTTTATATTATGTAAGAATTGTTTTATGTGTTTATGATCTAGTCTTAAATAATATAAACTTCTTTGTGGTAGGGACATTATCATATTTCCATTGAATCATTAAATTTGACACCATCTTTTATTCAGTGCTTTATATATATATACCATATATTTCATTGATTGATTATATATAAACCCAGACCCTTAATTTCTTGTTAGAAGATCCATTTTTTCAAAACTTTGTCAATTATTTTTAAAATATTTATTTATTTATTTGCTGAGGCAATTGGGATTAAATGACTTGCCCAGGGTCACAGAGCTAGGAAGTGTTAAGTATCTGAGTTCAGATTTGAACTCAGGTCCTCCTGACTTCAGGGCTAGTGCTCTATCCACTGTGTCACCTGGTGGCCCCTGACTTAGTCTATTATTTAACCTCAAATAGTATCCTCAATTTTTCCATTGGTCCTTTGACTACCAAACTATAGAAGAACAAACCAATTTATTTCAATACATTAAATCAGTTTAAGATATTTTTATTATTATTGGCCAAAAATTGAATGCTCTTTTTTAGAGATTCCCCAGAGAATTTTATTTTGACAATTTGAGAGACTAAAGGAAAATTGCTTTTACTTTATGGAATGCTTACTGCAAGATATAAGCGGGCATTTTATGCAAAAACATAAACATTTATCAAACATCTGCTTTGCAAAAGCTGTTGGGGATGAAATGTCAGAGTTCTTGCCTTCAGTAAGCTTACAATCTTCGGAGGAAAAACAGTACACTCAGTAAAGTAGAAATGAATGTATATAGAAAGTTAAAAAACAGAATTTAAAAAAATGGAATCATGGACAGCAAGAGTCAATTTATGTAAACAAGTATTCATGTAGTACATATTATATAGGACTCATTGTGCTAAGTATTAGGGATAGAAACAAATGCAAAAATAATCCCATTGCTGATGTCAAGGACTCACAATCTATTGAAGGATATAACATACATATTATCATTATATGTGTGTGTGTGTATATACACACACACACACATATATGTATATACTATTCACATATGATAGTATAGTACACCTTCCAATCTGAGAACTTCAGGTAAAGTAAATTTTGCTATTAGATCACATTTGCTTATATAACCCCAGAAACTTTAATTTTCTTTATCAGTCTTGCAAAAAAGCCTCCTCCAGTTTTCATTTGTCTCATTTTCTCCTTCAACTGAATCATTAAGAAATTCTACATTTGGCACTAGAATTGACCTTCAAAATAACCTAATTCAAACTTACATTTAGCAGGCGAAAATAATTGAGAATCAAAGAGGTTACATAATTTATTTGGTTATAAAGATGGAAAATTTCCTAGGTACCCCTTTACCACACAGTTTCCCTAATTAATCTAATCATACTTGTATCTACACATTTTAATTTGTTAAGCCATTTTAGAATTTCAGTATCTTTTTGCAGACATTGGATTTAATGGGAATATTCTTGCTCTTATCATTAAAGTAAAATGTTAATTGTTAAAAAATTGGCCTTAGGACCAATTTTAGTCCCATTATATATACTCTATGTTCCCAGCTCAGTGTGAACCATTGATAACCCTCATCAAAAAAAAAAAAAAAAAAAAAAAAAAAAAAAGCTACCTAACCATTTTTAATCTCCCCCAGAAAGTTAGAATCATCAGTCTATTAAATAGTTACTTTCTGTCTCATCTTAGTAACTAGTTGTGATCTTACAACATCCAAAGGAATTATGCTTATACATAATAGCAAACTAGAATTATTAGAAGGAATTGACTATTCCATATGCACCTGGATATTATACCTAACACATATAACAGACAAATATGTTACAAGTGTTGCAAGGGTTAACAACTTGCAAGTGCCTATCAAAATATTTCTTCAAATTCAAGAGCAAAACAAAATAAAAAGGAATCTATGGATCAAAGCCTCATGAATGAGTGATTTTCTTACTATTCATTCACTTACATATTTCTTCATAAATTTAGCAAATATTGATTATTCACCTATTTTGTAAAAATGAATGATTTGGTCTAGATGATATCATTTTTTTAACTTGTATTATTATAAGTATTTTTAAAATAATTATATGTTCTATAAAGCAGTGTTGTTATTGTTGTTTGCTCTTCATTCTCAAGGAGAACTATGACATCAGGAAGATAATGTGATGGCATGCAATTGAATTGGATTTAAGTGAGGGAGGATTGTGCACAGTCACCTGCCACACTTTCCTCTCCAGAGTCCTCTGGGTCCAATGACAAGATATAGATCATGATGAATGGAGATGGACCTGAATAAACTGGAAGACTTTGACATTTTAAGCTAAAGTCTTCAACTGGTCTCAGTGTGATTAAGTGATAAGGCTGGGTAGCAACTGATGCAAAGACTTTATCTAGTCAAAATAAAAATAAACCTAAATAAATATCAATTTGCCCCCAATTGGTTCCACCAATGGGTCCCACCAATGGGTTCAAGAGTCATTTAGTCATCATTTGGCTCCTCATTAACTCAGATTGAATCCAAACAGCATTAATTTCCAGAAACCTGAGGGTCTTTTCTTCCCAGATATATTTATAAACCATAGCTATAACTGAAACAATAACTCTCCATTTCAACAAATCCACTGAAAAAATTAACTACATTTTTGCTTGATTGTTGCAAATGTAAATAAAACTATAGATTTTTTGTTCAAAGAAAATGCTAGCCATCTTGATCTAGCAGGAATTTTGAATATTATTTAAAATTTACAAATTCTGTAGGATACAGATACAGGTTTCATTTCTTTGTTTGAAATAGTGTTAAATTGCAGAATCCCAGAATATTGTTGATAAAATTGACCTGAGTAAGTACTAGTCCAATACATGCTCTTGTCCCTGCTTTAAAATAACCATTTACAACTTCCCTGTCTAGTAATCTGGCAGTTTTGCTTGAAGGTCTCTTCAGAGAATCCAACAGATTATACATATATATTGGTTCTGGAATCAGGATACCTATGCCCAAATCCTATATATTGTGCCTGTTATTTTGTCATCATGGACAGATCACTTATTATTCCTGTGCTTCTTTTTCTACATCTTAAAAATGAAGGTGAATTGCATGGGTGTTCAAGAAAGATTAGCATCTCTTGTGTAAGCTTTTGTTGATTCCTCTTTTTGGGCTATTTAGTCACCTTTGTTTTCCCCCTAGGACTTAACTTTTACCTCTGGCTCCAAGAAGCTGTAATATGTACAGTGGTCATACTCTCTCTGAAAATGGGCTAAAACAGGTTGAGGGCAAATAAACCTGTTGGGGACTTAGGGCTATGTCTACTCCAAGCTTGTGAAAAATTCCCTTGCTACAATAGTCAGATGATAATAATTTATTTCAGTGGCCATGAAAGTGGGTGAAGAAAATGATAAAAACTTAATTACATGTTGAAGATACTGTGGTCATCCACTGTGTATAAAGCGGCAAAATAAAAGGCAAGAGGACTAGAGATAATCTTTAAGAAAACTGTTGCACTTCAATGGCTCTAGAAAAGAGAATGAGACTGATAATTTTGTGCAATTCTATATCAGTTAAATCCAATTCGTGCACATCACCTTATGATGTCATTGGTTCTCTTTGAAAATGAAGGACAAGCAACAGCAATAAAACCCAAAGGGATTAGGGTAGATGGCCCCTAAATTACCATTTAACTTTAAATGTATAGTTTTATGTCCACTTTTCTACTCTCCACATCCAACTTCCACACAGGAAGTTCAAATGGGCTTAGGAGTAGTTCTAATTAAGGAGATTTTCCTTTGTTGTTGTTGTTGTTCAATCATTTCAGGGATTTTCTTGGCAGGGACACTGGAATGATTTGCTATTTCCTTCTCCAGCTCATTTTATAGATGGAGAATGGAAGGAAACAAGGTTAAGAGACTTGTCCAGTGTCATGCAGCTATTAAATGTCTGAGACAGGATATGATCTTATGAGAATGAATCTTCCTGATACAAAGCCCATTACTCTATTCACTGAGCAAACTTCCTGTCCTTCATGTATAAAACGTTTTCTCTGCAAGTTTTCCCTTCACACATACTTCTCCATTTTGAAGCTAAACAGAACAAATTTAATTCTTACAGTTTTGGGGACAAAAGTAGGTATATTTAAACCAAATATCCTTGTTTTAATTTTAAGGATATCTTCCTCCTTAATCCTTCTACCTCATATAAATGACATATGTTTGGGGTTTGTAATAGTCCATTAATCCTTTTGGTTTAATAGCATAAGGAAAAGACCATAAAATTTTATTGATATATTTGCTAGAGAGAGATTATTTAAGGAAAAAAAAAAACTCCTTATGGAATAAAAACTAACCTGATCTTGTTCTTGCAAAATATATCTTTAAATATGATTTAAATATAACTCCCCAAACCACAACTTTAAGAATTTTGTTCTTCTGACCTTATTCAGAATGCCTTCGTGATTTGAGAGTGTAAAAAAGACTATGGTATCAGGTCCAAGTTGTTTGGAATCATCATTTGTCATATGCTAAATGCAGTCAAGATCTTATTCTAGATAAATGCATTAAAGACAACTATGCAATTATGAATGTATTTTTAGCAGTGTTGGAATTAGATTCCATATTCACAGCCATTCCTGTGATGTCTAAAGGAAGTAATGAACATATTACGGAATGAAAGGAAAGCTTGTTATAATTTCTTTAGAAGTTGGAGCTAAGTGCCGTGTTACCAGGAGAGTTAATATGATGAATAAAGCTAATGACTTGAAAAATTCATCAGTGAATGAAGATCTTAAAATCTCAAGATTTATGATAATACCTAGATTTTTGATGCTAGAAATAAATCAAAATAATAGAATTTATTCACTATTCATTTTTTTAAAACTCTCTAAAAATAAATTATTTTCAAAACATACACTATATGAATGCATATTCTATAACTAATATTAAATGAAGGACTTCACTCTGAAGTTGAAGAGGAGGCAGTTTTAAAAGGGTAGAATTTAATGAAATTATTTAAACCAAATTGGGGTAATTAAGTGGTTCAGTGGACCAAAACCTGGGCCTGTAGTCAGGAAGACCTACCTTCCTGAGTTCAAATCTGGCTTCAGATACTTAACTATCCCTGTAACTTTGGGCAAGTCACTTAATCTGATTTGCCACAATTTGCTCATCTACAAATATGAGGAGGTAGAAAAAATCTCAAATGATGCCATGGAGAATCAGATACAACTAAAAAGTGAATGAACAATTTAAACCAAAAAAGTGCTAACTTCAGGTCTGCATTGGTATTCTCAAAACCTGATGTCAGTATTTCTTTTGTCCTTTCATTTACAAAAGCTATTACTTAGACAAGGAATTGAGGAACACCTTTCCTCTTCAACTTGGACTCTAAGAGTTTTTGTTTTCCCTTAAGACTCACCTCTGCTGTCATCTTCTCCAGGAAAACTTTCATTATTTTCTCATTTGTCCCCAGTATCTGTTTTCCATGCATTGCATTTATTTGAGTACAAGTTGTCTGTTTTCCTAGTTGTGGGCAGAAATGATTTCATTTTTATTGTCTTATCCTCACTGATTAACATGATATTTCAGACTAGATGCATGATAAAAATTTGCTGAAATTAAATTTTGATTTGTTAAACTTACAATTCAGAAGTCATTCATTAAGAGCTGATTATGAGTAAAACACTGATCTAGTTATCAAAGGAAGATATGAAATTGTAATAATATCAATAATAATTGAGGTTTTTTTTAAGATTGGATTAAGACTTTATTATATTATTTCATTTGATTCTCATTCCACCTCCAACATTTCTGAGCCATTCTATTTACTAATAAAGGCTATTAGATGTTCAGAAACTTCTTCTTATATAGAATCTGACCTATTCCTCTTTGTGATATCAATGATTCAGCTTAGTAACATAAGGAAAAGGAGAATAATCAGCCAATTGGTGAGCATTTATTAAAATTTATTATATCCTAGGCATTATGCTAGGCAATAGAGATACAAAGAGAGAAACAAAATAAGCTTTGCTCTCAAGGTGTTAAAAATCTACCTTTTTACATATATGATTACATACATATTACATATACCTACGTACAAAAAATGAAGGAAAATATTTTGGGGGGTGGAGTCTAGCAACTGGGAGTTCCAGAAAGACTTCATATACATCATTTGCCAGAGTTTTAAAGGAGGTAAGAAATTCTAATGGACAGAGGAGAAATGGAAATGTATTTCAGACATGGGGGTGGGACATCAATTTTTTTGAAAATGTTTAGAAAAATGTTTGAAAACGTTTACAAGTGTATAAATTATATATAGGGTAGCAAGGGAGAAGGATAGGCAAGGGAGTTGGAGAGGAGATCTGTTCTTTATAAAGCAACAATTATTTTGGGACTTAAAAAGACCTACTTCTAAATGACAGTAGATAGATGCTGGACTTAGATTCAGGAAGACAAGTTCAAATCCTGCCTTAGATATTTTCTAACTCTGTGATCTTAGAGAAGGTACTTAACTTTTTACAACCTCAATTTTCTCATCTATAAAATGGGGGTAATAATTGCACTTAGGTCACAGAATTGTTGTGAGGATGAAATGAAATAATATTTGTAAAGTGTTTTGCAAAGTTTAAAGTGCATAGAAATACTATTATTAGAAGTAATAATAGAAATAAAAGAAAAGTTATTTCAAATCAAACTTGAAGTAATTTCTATAATCCAGCTAAATTCATGTTTTATTTTTATCTTGAAAAATAATGAATAATTTAATTCAAAATCCACTTTTCCCATGTCTTCCCTTTTGTTGCTGCTGCTGCACTTGTTTTGTTTTGTTTTTGGAAAGGCAATCAAGGATAAGTGACTTGCCTAGGGTCATACAGCTAGCTTTAAGTGTCAAGTGGCAGGCCATATTTAAACTCAGGTCCTCCAGATTCCAGAGCTGCTGCTTTATGCACTGGACCATGAGGCTGTCCCTCATTTATATTTCAAGTGTATTTCTTTTTTTTATTTTTTTTATTTTTCTGAGGTTGGGGTTAAGTGACTTGCCCAGGGTCACACAGCTAGGAAGTGTTAAGTGTCTGAGACTAAATTTGAACTCGGGTCCTCCTGAATTCAAGGCTGGTGCTCTATCCACTGCGCCACCTAGCTGCCCCTTCAAGTGTATTTCAAATATACATTTTACTACATTCTCTTAGTTACTCTTATTTACTATTTAAATTGCAATCATTTAAACACTTTTGCTTTGGAGTAAGCCTACCTCTGTTGATCTAACCAGTTTTTGTAGAATTACTTTTTCCTTGAACAATGGGGAAGAACGTATCTTAAAAACGTATACATTCATAGTGACCTACTTCTAGACCACCTGATTAGATGATCAAAATAAAAAACAAATCATATTTTCTCCTCTGTCACAATCTTTGGAGCACAGTTCTAAAATATGGTTCTCATAGTTTCTCTAAAGTTTGGTTTTACTTTCAAAAGATCCAACTGTGTACAGAGACCAGCAAGTCAATATCAGAAGACAAAATACTTGGATAGTTAGTGGTGAAGGCAGGGTCATAATGATTTTCAATGTAGATATTGAATAATAATATTATTGCTATGGGATTAATTAAACATATTTATACCGGAGGAATCAAAAGAAATTTAAAAGATCCTCTTCTCAAGGGTTTGTGCTCTAGTTGGCAAAAGAAATACAAATATAATTAAAAACAGAAAAGCATATGTTGTACAACAATCTGGTTTCTGTTTCCTAAGCTAACGAATTAGGGGCTAGCCTAGATGATGGCAGAGCTTCCTTACCTCTTTAAAATCTTATAATTCTATGATAGTAATAGTAATAATAATTGTAATGTAACAGACTTTGGAATCTTTTTATGCTGACCAGGGTAGGGGATGGATAGGCATATGTGTTTGTGTATAAATGTGGGTGGGCGTATGAACTTAGATGTTCAAGAATATATTAAGTTCTTCCTGCTTTTATTCTGGCCCAGATGTAAAACATCTTTCTCACTAGGTCACATCCTTTTACAAGATAAATGGAAAGTTCAGATCATTCTAGAGATGAAAATAATAAAAATGACAACAGCTCACATAGTGCTGTCCTCATAGCAATTCTATGAAATAGGACAAGTCCTGGTGATGAGGTTCTAGTGGAAGGAAGTCAGAGAGTTGTGGTGGGACAATCCCCTTTTGATTAGAGGTGCAGGTCCTTTGTGAAAGAATTCACAAACCTGAAATATTAAGTGACAAAAATGGAAGTTTATCGTTGGATGAGAAGTCAGATTTGCTAGGACTTCCTAGTGGCAAAGTCTTATTAGGGAAAGGGAGGCTGGCACTGAGAAGAGAATATCTTCACAGTGGGCAGGAGTCCTGGCAGCTATGCCAAAGAGGAAAAGCATTACTTTGGACATTCTGCAAACAATGAGTGAGCAGAAACTCATTTTATGAGCAGATCTTGGCCGGGGGCTGGGGGCAGTTTGAGGTGATCAGATTAGGATCTCCCAATTGAATGAAATTACTTTGAAGGCTTTTTCAGCCTGAATTTGAATGGGGATTGGTTATCTATGGGAGGGTGGGGGGTTTGACTTGCCTTAAAAAAAGCCCAGTCTGAGAAACACACTCTCCACATACTCCACAAATTCATATATGAAGTAAAGAAAGTGAACTGACTTTTCATTAGATATGTTATTAACCTGCATCAATTAACTTGAAAATTGATATTTCATTAAATATATTTCATTATACTTGATTTCCTTCTGTATCTTATTTTAAGCATTTGAAAGAAGTATTATAAGATCCATAGGTTTCACCAGAATGTATCCACAACACACACACACACACACACACACACACACACACACACAAGTTTAAGATCCCTTGACTTAATAAATAACCAGATGAATTTAGATCCAAACCGATGTCTTGTTTTTATTTTTATTTTTGTTTTTTGCTGAGGCAACTGGGGTTAAGTGACTTGCTTAAGGAAGTGTTAAATGTCTGAGATCAAATTTGAACTCAGGTCCTATTGAATTTAGAGCTAGTGCTACAAATGTCTTCTAACTCCAAATCTCATGGTCTAAGAAAGTTTTAGGTTGGAACCATAAAATAGCACCATGATCTCAATAGAATCTGCTTCCAGTTCTCCAAATTGTCCTCTTTATAAACTGAAAAATCTTCTCTGGCCTTTGGAACTAGCTTGGAATTAAGCACCATATTTTACAGCATTGAAATTCCCATTTAAGTAAGGTTTCAAAGTGGGGTAGCTTCATTAAACTGAGGTGGGTGGATATAGAAAACAATTTCTAACGTCAAATAAAAACAAGGTAATTATCTTAGAGGGTACCACAGGAAATAAAAGATTTAGGCAGACCTTTACAGATTTATAAATAAAATCTCATTGTTGGATTATGGCCGCCACTCCCACAATTTCAATTTGGATATATTATAATTTCTAGTCCCTTTTGTAAATTTCTTCAAAATAAAATTCATTATCTACAAGTAAATTCACTAACTGGCCAGTTGAAATAATTGTGATTCAACAAGTATTCATTCAAAGCTCATAGCATCTTGCATGATGACATTATAATGGGAATAATATGGATTAGGAGTCAGCCAGCCTGACTTTTTGCATGTATTTTTCCAGTAACTAGAACTGTTGTGAATTCACTTATTTTTTATGTGCCTTAATTTCCTCACATGTAAAATAATAACAGACATCTCAAATGGGGATGATAAAACCTCACACTCTCTATAACTAACTCACAGATTTATGAAGGTCTTTCTTTGATGCTTTGGCAAAATGTGTTCCTTCCAATGCTATATATCACAGCCTTGCACATCCTTTGTGACTCATGTCCTATAATGCTTCATGGACTGGGTCCTAGATCTTTTGAGATTCTACGGATGTCAATGCAGCATGAACTCCCTTGATCTTACTACCAAGAATACCTATAACTGTGCTCCCCTCCCTTTATTTATATATTTCTCTAATGACATTCTTAAATTGATTCTGGGCAAGTGCTCATTGGTAATGAGCTATAGCTTTCTTCTACATATCATATAATTCTCCAGTGCCTTTTGGGTGATTTTCAACTTAAATTTTGGAGACAGTCATATTCTCTGCATTGATGATAACAGTTCATAATGTGATGGTCTTAGAGTTAGGAAAGTATGAGTTCAAATGTGACCTCAGAAAATGTACATTGTCATAGGCAGAAAAGTAACTTCATTTATTCCATTCTCAGTTTCTTCTAATATAAAATGAGACTAACAACAAAAAAAAAATTGTGCCTATCCAATGAGATAGCAAATGAGTGCTTTTCAATCCTTAAAAGGGCATACTACTACTACTACTACTACTACTACTACTACTACTACTAATAATAATATCATTACCACCAACAGGAGAATATGATTTAAAAGAAAAGTTCAAATGAATGTAAGGAATGTGTTAATTTCAAATCATTATACAATAGTCATATTATTATTACTATATTGAGGGGTAATATATGGATTCAAGAACAATATATAACATCATTCCTTTTCTTAGACAGTTTAAAATAGTTGAAGAGATTTAATTAATCTGCTGAAAAAAAGACACTATGCAATAGTGGAAAGGAAACTAGATTTGAAGCAGGAAACACTAGATGTGGTGAATGCTGGCACTGTCTAATTTTATCTTTGGCTAAATCACTCTTCTATTTGCCATTTAAGCTTTGTCATTCACAACATAAGGGTATAGGGCTAAGTGATCTCTAAGATCTCTTTCTTAAAAATCCAAAGTGTTAGAGATAGTTGACAATGCACATAGTTAAATGCCAAAATGTTATACATCATATGAATTAAAAGTAATCATACTCAGAGATCCCTGTTTTATCACCTAATCTTTAGCTAATATTATTCATCATGCTGGGTTAAGGAAATCAACCCAAGGATAAATCCCTTTGTTGCTTTTGGAGACATTTTATTTCTTTTTTATTTTCTGAAGGTATTAATGGTCTTGCTTAAAATAAATATTTATTTCTCATGTTCCCTTCTGTTAAGATAATGCTCTTTAGCATATAGCAGGGGGGTAAATCTTTGCCATGTAGATTCGTGGCTTGGAAACAGAGTAGATTCCAAGGAGACTGAATTACTAAAGCAATAGTGTAGGTACAGAGAGAATTATATCTAATGCCCTTCCTCTTGGGCTCATTAATACTTCTCAGAATTTCTCTAACTTTCCCCTTCAGCTCCAACTACAAAGCATCTTCTTGTTTAGCAATTCATTGGCTTTCTCCTTTATTTTTGAGCTCCTTTTCAATTAATCTTTCCTTTCTTGGAGAAAAGGTTGGAATAAAAATAAGTATTTTAGCAGCATTGACTCACATTCAGAAACTTGACAAGGAAAACAAACTATCATTGTCACCTTACCTCACTTCATTTCCCTCCCCATTCATCTTGGGAATAAAACAATAGCTTTTATTATCCAGAATAATTTCCTTCACTTTTCACCTTGAATGCAAGGTCAGTTTTCTCCTATTATAGTACCACCAAATTCTAATCACCAATTAATTTAGGCTACCCTTCACCTTGTAAATATTTTTGTATGAGTGAAAAGAACTGTTTTTTGCAATAAAGTTTCCTCCCTCAAAATATAAATTTTGTTATATCTTGTGAGATTACAAGAGTTCCCATGAGAAATAACAGGAAAAAAAAAGACAGGTTGGGAAGTTTGAATATCAAGCTTCTAGTACTACCTCTGCCTCTATTAGCAGATATTATTACAGTTACTTTGTTAACTTTTTTTTTATTTTTTTATTATTATTATTATTATTTTTATCTGAGGCAATTGAGCTTAAGTGACTTGCCCAGGATCACACAGCTGGGAAGTGTTAAGTGTCCGAGACCAAATTTGAACTCAGGTCCTCCTGACTTCAGTGCTGGTGCTCTATCCACTGTGCCACCTAGCCGCCCCATTACACAGTAAGGTCCTTTATGATTCAATAATTACATATATATATATATATATATATATATATATATATATATATATATATGAAGAGAACATGAGAAAAATTCTGATTTAGAGTAATGATTTAGTTTAAATATTTTTGGTAGTATAAAATACAGTAAAGAAGATTGATTTATCACATTCTTCTACTTTAATGCACTCTTAGGGCTATGGGATGTTTGAATGTGGTTTGCTTCTGAAACCCACATATGTTGTCTCCCGCCCCCAATTGGAATATAAATTCCTTTAGCTCAAGGAGTAGCTTTCATTATTCTCTTTCTAGCCCCAACATTTAGCTCTATGATTTATATATAGTAAATGATTAATAAGTACTTTTTAATTCATTCATTCACTCATTGATAGAGGGAAATTCAAGGGAAGATTTAATTCAATTCAAAGATTTAAATCTTTTGCAACTTAGAACCTTAAAGAATTATGTAAGTATTGTTTAATGTATTACATTTTTATCTCTATGGTCTATATAGTGCCTGGAACTTAGTAGTTACTTAATAAATGGTTATTGATCAAATAATTGATTTGGGAACTCAGAGGTTAAGTGGCTTGCCTAGGTCACATAGTTAGTATATGTCAGAGGCAGGAGTCAACCCTATGTCTTCCTGAATAAAATGCATATTTAATTCATATAATACCATTAATATTTAATCAGTATCTTGTTCCTTTTTAAAATACATTCCTCAATAACTGTGTTTAATATAATAACCCTGATAGATTACATCATTGTTCTTGAGGCTAATCAAAATACCTTTTGAATATTTTTAGATCCACTGATGTTCTCCTTCCTAGCAACCTATTTTTGTCCATCTTTTTATCATCATTACACTGATTACAGATGGTGACTTTGGACTTATAGCAATGATTTGACAATTTCACATTAACATGTTATTTTAGATAAAAGTTCATGAATCTAATAGTTCAAACAATGCTTGCCAAACTGTAATTCCCTACATTTTTGAAAATTATTATTTAAAATAAAATAGATGTTCAATCATGCTTTTCTTGCATATCAACAACTATGATAATATATATTTCTATTATTTAACCCTGAGAATTGTCTGATATCAGTGTTGCTTTTCTTCCACCATTGAGAAAGAAAAGAAGGTCCAAGAAAATGTGCATGAGGCAGTCACTGACATGACTGATTTTGGTGTCTCTAGGTAATTAGTTAAGTTATGCTTGTCTCTTTCATTAAAAGCACTATTACACAGCTCAGTGCAAAAGATGACTATGGTAAATGGTTTTTCAGGTCATTTCTGATAAAGTTAAATGTGGCTGTCATTTCAATTGATCATTCTACATCTTTTCCACATTATCCATCCATCTCTTTGAACTGCCTGTTCAATACGTTGTACTGGGAATAATTAGGACATTTTAAAAGAAAGTGCTTTTTTGGTTCAAATAGCTTTGGAATGTATTTTTATTTCTTGCAGATATTGATGAGAAAGTATGCATCAGGATATACCAGCTTCCACTTTCAAATTTGTTTTATCCTTCTTTACTCTTGCTGGGCTCTGTTCCTGACTCTCCAAAAATATCTTCTGTTGAGAAGCATCTTCTCAACATGGAAGATCCTTCCATTCCTTTAGCTTTCATCCTATTGGTGAGCCTTTCTCACATCTATTTTGATGTGTAACATCAATACATCCTAGCACAGCCTTACTAACTCTTTTACTTCTCTCCCAGTGACACTTCTGACTCTCTGGAATTCTCTGCAATTCCCAACACTTTCCAATGCCCAATTTGCTTTTTAATCTACATTTTGTGTTTTATCTCTCCCCATTAGAATATAAGGTCATTGAGGGAAAGATAGTCTTTTATTACTTTTTAATGTCTATTAGTAATACATAGCAAAAAGTCCAGAAAATAAAAGATATGTAATAAATACTGTTTTGGTTTTTATCCTTAAGAATTGTTTAAGAAAAAATATTAAATGGATTTATTCCTAAACTTTTAGTTTTTGTCTCATATGAACTTTGAACTAAAGGCAAGTCATCTGTTGGTGCTAGTGAAAATCAAGGAAGCAGAGCTTTAGAGAATAAAAATCACAACACATTTAAACAGAATTTAAGAATAGAAAGCATGATTTAACTATTATCTCATTTGATTTTCTCAACACCACATATCACATAGATATGTCTTACATAGTGAAATACATTATATAATGAGCCATCTGAAGTCCAAGGATGTAAAGAGACCAGCCCAGATTATGCTAACTTTTAATTCGATCTACCCAAGCACTGTTGATTACTACTAAGTGTTTAGGGGTTCTTATAACCTTTCATGTTTATGATTATTTTTAAGTTGACACAGATTTAGAAAAATCTATTTATTTTCAATAAAACAAAAAGTCTCATAAAGTCTTATAAAGATAGCGATAAAAACAATCTTCCCATAAAACATTATCATACAAAAGAAAATCAACTAAATATCACACACAAATAAAAAAAAATGAAACTTAGGAGTTTTGTTACTGTTTCCTTATTTTACTTTCAAATTTCAAGAGAGAAATATAGGAAGTTCAACTTACCCACTTTTAAAAGAAAATAATATGACCAACATTAAGTAGCCACAAATGGATTTGATTTCCATGTTATGTGATATTAAGAGAAAGGGAGCTATTTAGTGGAAACAATGGGAAAGGGAGAGACACTAAAAAGAAGTAGTAGTTTACAGAGAAGAGGAAGGTCAAAGAGAAGAATAAGGAAAAGGAATCTAGAGATAATCAGAACCAAAGGGTTAAAAAGACAGAAATTTTAAAAAAAGCAAAGAAGGAAAATAAAAGTGGAGACATTAAGAGAGAAGATGAGACTAAAAAAAATAAGGGAATAATAAGCTCTCTATAAGCCAGAATCTTCCCCCCCCCCCAGGGTGGGGCTAAGTGACTTGCCCAGGGTCACACAGCTAGGAAGTGTTAAGTGTCTGAGACCACATTTGAACCGGGGGTCCTACTGAATTCAAGGCTGGTGCTCTATCCACTGCGCCACCTAGCTGCCCCTGGTCTACTTTAAATATAAGATTCTGGCTTATGGGCAGAATCTTATATTGAATTCAGGAGGACCCAAGTTCAAATCTGGTCTCAGACACTTAACACTTCCTAGCTGTGTGACCCTGGGCAAGTCACTTAACCCCAGCCTCAAAAAAAAAAAAAAAAAAAAAGTAGACCAAATATTTAGAGCTAGAAGAAAACTCATAGATTGTCTAGCCCAGTCACCTCCTTTTATAGATAAAGAAACTGAAGTCCTGAGGAAAAAAAATGACAACCAATTTTATTAAATGTTGTATTTTCCATAGTGCCTTACCCATACAACTCAATAGGTAACCTTGTTGAAAAAAATTGAAGTTATTAATAGAAATAAACCAGGTAATTTTTTACCATTAATTTTTTGGATCAAAAAATTAAATTTTTGTCAATTATTAGTTATTAATGCATATTGATAAAATATAATTATACTAAAAAAGTGGACATTGAAAGAGACATTTTGGGTTTCAAAGTGAACTAATTACTCATACTTCTACAAGTAAAATCAAAACATCCAGAATATGACTTAAAATATGTGCATATGATTTTTATGTATGCATATGTGTATTTGCATATATAGATACAGATAAATACATTTCAGAGCTTTCAATCATTGCATTTATGCATAGCAGCCCAAATCTCCTAGAAAACAAGGGGAAAACAGTGACATAGAGGAGGATAAGGTAGAAAAGAACAAGAATAAATTTTTTTTTTCATTTTTAGTCAGTTTCTCAACCTCCACAATTACTTTATTTGGTCAAGAACTCTTTTATAAATGTAACTCTTTCATAAAAATTTGTAGGCATATTTTCATAGCTTGAACCTTTTGGTGGAAAAAGAATAAATTCCTTATATACAAGACACTTTTTCCCTTTTTTTGAAATCCTAAGTTTAAGGTCAGTTTAAGACATAATTATTTATTATATCTATAAAAACTAGGTAGAGTCTAGGGCATTGCATCTATTAGATACCTTTGTAAGTGCCTCTGACAACCTATAGAACTCTCATAGCTGAAAGAATGGAACTGACACTGTATTTCATTCAGCTGTCCTTTAACATTATTACTTCTTCAGCTTTTTCTGCCCAGCACTGTCAACCATCTGCACTATTCTCTGGGGCAAATTACTGACTAATTAGAAATGAATGAAGTCCTTTACATTCTCTTATTTTTCAAAAATAATTGATTTGCTAGGATAATGTAATGCATTGAATCAATAGCTATAATCTAGAAAACAAGGTGTATATGCTACAAGTCAGTTAATCTTTTCCAGTATGCATTGAGAGATTTAAATTTAATCAAAAAGGCTTTAAGTTCCCCCATCCACTTGAAAGCTATTGTTAAGTCATTCTCCTCTGGGTCCTAAAATCCTTTTAAAACTCCTTTGCTCTGACTTCAACTTAGGCAAAGAAAATTCTATCTCATACATTTTAAAAACATATGTTGAAATAAAAAAAAAAAATCAGTATTTTTAAAAAGTTGGTAGTCCTTTGAATTTTATTTTGTGCATATCATTATATTATTCTGAGACAATAGGCTTCATTGGATTTCTAAAGTGTCCCTAACAAAAAAAAAAAAAAAAAAAAAAAAGGCTAAGGAATCCCCCAATCTATCTTCTATCATTCTTTCATCATCATGGAGTAACTATAGCAATTGTTTACCATTTTTTTCTCTCCCTTCTCTTTCCCTTTTCTTCCCTTCATTATATTTAGAGAACCACTTATTGATTTTGGAGGCAATTTTGGAGAAGTGTTTTTGTTTTTGTTTTTTTTTTTTTAACTTTTTTCTGGGAAACTTTTTATTTAATTCCTAACATTATTTCTTTCTTCTAGCTTGTACTTAGCTTGTTAATGTTGACTCATTTCAGTCTTGTCCTACTCTTAATGACCCCATTTGGAGTTTTCTTGGCAAAGATATTGAAGGAGTTTGACATTTTCTTCTCTAGTAAAAATGTTTACAGACTAGGAAACAGGTAAACAGGATTACATGGGTAATGTCTAAGGCCAGATTTTAATTCAGGAACATGAGTCTTCCTGACTCTAAGCCCAGCTTTATCTACTTTATCCACTGTACCACCTCACTACTAAAGTTAGAAAGATACACATACTATCAAGGAACTAAAATTCTAATTAGTGGGACAATTAAGACAAGGGGAATTCTTAATTTGTTTAACAAATTCCAACTATAAATGGAGATAGAAAAGGGAGGACCAATATCTGTGTGTGTGTGTGTGTGTGTGTGTGTGTGTGTGTGTGTGTGTGTGTGTGTGTGTTTTCCCTAGGGCATGGTCAGACATTCCTATTACATTACAATTTATATTCTTTATGGACATAAGGACATGGATTTGAAACTAGAAGACACTATAGGAGTCACCTATAAAAACTCTCTCATTTTATCAATGATGGCACTGAGGCTCAGAGGGAATGGATTTATCTAAAGTTTCAACAGGCAATCACATCATGGGATTATGTGAAAACCAGGCTTATTACAAGAGAAATGAACACGAACGCAGAACCCAAAGGGAATCACAGTCCTTGCAGAATTTTCATATTCATGACCAAATAACAAAAAGAAAAAGGCAAAAAAATTAATGAGCATAGAAAGGGATGGGAAAGGTGCAATAACCCCTCCTAAAGGGCAGGAGCAAGAAGATGGCAAAAGACCCCTTGGGAACCTTAGACTAAGAAGATAGGAACATTTGCTTATCTGCCAAGGAATCAAGCTGCATAAAGATCTTTTCCAATAGGAATTCAGCTTGGGGTGCAAATAATAAATGATGTCATTTTGGGAAGTTTGGATAGGGGTAGGTGCATTGTCCTGGACACATTCAGTGTCCAGGGGATCCTCTAACAAAGGTCACACAAAACTACTAGAGATTAACTTTAAAGTAGAAGAGTTAAGGGACGTTAGTATCTCAGTGAATAGGGCACTGATCAAGAAGTCAGGAGGACTTGACTTTCTTCTGTGTGATCCTAGGCAAGTCACTTAAGCCTAACTACCTCAAAAAAGTAGACATGTTTGCATACAAATCCAATTTCTGTAAGGAATCTTCCCCTTTGTATATTTAAGTCAATGTTATAATTATATATAATTATAAATGGAGGAGCAAGAAAGGAATAAATTTATATTTTACAAATTAAGTTCTCAAGGTTTGATAAATCATAACTAGAATTCAGATATCAACTTTCTACCATTTTATTTTGGTTAGTCATTATCCAAAATAGAACTTTCAGTATCCTGTTGTTCAACTTTTTGAGTTGAAGATTCTGATGTTTCATGTAGTTATTAGTTTTGCCTCTCACAAAGTAGGGGATTTCAGGACTATAGTCTCTCTTCTATTCTGCAAAGGGGCACTATCAGGGCACCATTTAAAAAAAAATTTATAGATAAAATTTGAAATTTAAATACATTAAAAGATAATGAAAAGGTTCATTCCTGGGATGCATCAGGAAACAAAATTACACCTACCTTAGGTCACAAAAACATGACCTAATCTAGCCCCTCACTTGATTAATTTATTTATGAGAAAGTCAATTATGTGAGATCAGTTGGCTGAGGGCTTAAAAAAACCCCTACTTTCTTTTATTATTTTCCTTTGAGAAAAATGCCATTAAAAAACACTAAGAAAGATCTATACTGAAATGATTATAGAATCTGTTTGTAAGACTCAGTATTGATTTAAGATCAGGACATTGATATATTATTTATATATGTTTATCCATCTCTTTAATAGGTGAATTGTGAAAGTATTTTTCCCATTCATTATAATCTTTTGATGGACATAATGAGTTTTGATGCATAATGCATTTTAGATTAATGGTGTACAGATAATCGGCAGCAAAAATCAATTAGAGCTATTATGTTCCATTGCAGGGGGAGGGAAAGGGTAGTGACTATCCAAGTGAAAAATAAGCGTTTTGCTTTAACTTTTCTACTGCATATTATCCTTGGCTCAGAAATCTTTTATCTATTTAGAAAGCAATTTTCTTCACTAGAAAAGATGTGATTTTTCTTTAAAACATGGAGCATAATAGTTATAATTATTTTGGATGCAGGATATACAAAACTGCATTGCAAATGGTGCATGAATGTGGTCTCATTTTTCATTGATTCATGAGCCATGTATAGTACAGCCCTTCACGTCCCCTTCACCAGGTATAAATATATTGATGTGGAACAGTGTGGTCTTATCTGCTCATTGTGAAACAGAATTACCTGAAATAGAGTAGAGAACAGTGGCCCATGAAATGGCACACTTACACATTAAACATAATGTAGGGATGTTAAAATGAGCCTTACAAAATCTTTATAATGTTACCCCAAAACAGGACACCCCTGAGAGCATTCATTTCACTTGGTTTGTGTCCATTTTTAACTGCAGTGCCAAATCTATTGTGGATGCTCTATGACTCCTTAAAAAGTCACATCAGTTCCTATGGAACAGGCGTATCATCTGCTGGCTTCAATCTCAGATTCAGGATATTTCCCTTGATACAAAGGCAAAGTTGGTCATGTTCCCTGATATTCTTTTGGTCCTAATTCCAGATAGTTGTCTATTTACCATTAATTTCATGACAGTTTTCAATGATCAATGTTAGTCAATTTCTAATCATGCAATGTAGAGAATAGAGACAATTATAAAATTGAACAAAAACTTCTCATTTTTAAAAAAATGATCTTTATATTTCATGATTAAAAAGGACTTTGGTGCTTAAATTGCTTTGTTATGGCAGATAAAACATACTATCTTCCTGAACATCATTTATAAATTAGAAGGAAAATTCATTATTAGGAAGATTATGAGGAGCCATTAACAATTAATCTCAGAGAGATATTTAGAATAGATTAACTTGAAGCAGAGAGATCAGTTAGGGCATTAAAGTAATAGTTTAAATGAGTTTTCTTAGGGACCCTGAACTGCTTTGTTGCTATTAGAATGTTCAGGATGAATGTATTCTACTGTAGAATTAAAAAACTTTAGTAAGACTGATAATAGTTTTATATAAATGCCATTAATTAGGATTCAAATCCAGGTTTTCTGAGGCAAATTTTAGTATTACTTTAGGGTCAATAATTCTATTAATTGTTCCTCTATTTCAATAAACCGATATCTGAAATAAATCAGTGAAATAGATCTCTATAAAATAAATTTTGTTTTCTTTAATTGGTAATGAAAAATCAACTCATTTGAGGGCTCATTTATTGATACCAGAGATGTCATAGAATCTTAGCATCCAAATCAACTTGATTATCAAATCTAAATTACAGCTGAAGAATTTTCATGTTTTTGCCTTTTACAACCAGTTTTTGTACTATTTCCATGTCTCATTCTCTTCTCTTATCCCTCTCTCTCCCTTCTTCCCTCTCAGCTATTCTTCATCTCTCTTTTCAATATAGCTACATGAAGTGACAAATAGATAGTTTTAAATTAAGCAACCAATGTTATAGCAAATAGAAATATTTGTAAGGAAGATAGGCAAATATATGAAGTTTATAAATCGGAAGGATAGGAATTATATCTTTGAATATTTACCCAATGTTTCAAGTGTAGAGTTATTATTTTCAGGGTTGTAAGTATTCTTATAAATGATTATATGACAAGCATTTTATGAAGTATATAGCAAATGAAGTATGACAAAAATTTGACTCTGACATGGACCCACATTTAACACCACATACTAAGATTAGATCAAAACGGGTCCAAAATTTAGGCATAAAGAACGAAATCATAAATAAATTGGAGGAACATGGGATGGTTTACCTCTCAGACTTGTGGAGGAGGAAGGAGTTTGTGTTCAAGGGAGAACTAGAGACCATTATTGATCACAAAATAGAACATTTTGATTACACCAAATTAAAAAGTTTCTGCACAAACAAAACTAATGCAAACAAGATTAGAAGGGAAGTAACAAATTGGGAAAACATTTTTACAGTTAAAGGTTCTGATAAAGGCCTCATCTCCAAAATATACAGAGAATTGACTTTAATTTATAAGAAATCAAGCCATTCTCCAATTGATAAATGGTCAAAGGATATGAACAGACAATTTTCAGATGATGAAATTAAAACTATTTCCGCTCATATGAAAGAGTGTTCCAAATCACTATTGATCAGAGAAATGCAAATTAAGACAACTCTGAGATATCATTACACACCTGTCAGATTGGCTAAGATGACAGGAACAAATAACGATGAATGTTGGAGGGGCTGTGGGAAAACTGGGACACTGATGCATTGTTGGTGGAGTTGTGAAAGAATCCAACCATTCTGGAGAGCAATCTGAAATTATGCCCCAAAAGTTATCAAACTGTGCATACCCTTTGACCCAGCCATACTACTACCGGGCTTATATCCCAAGGAAATACTAAAGAAGGGAAAGGGACCTGTATGTGCCAAAATGTTTTTGGCAGCCCTTTTCATAGTGGCTAGAAGCTGGAAAATGAATGGATGCCCATCAATTGGAGAATGGTTGGGTAAACTATGGTATATGAATGTTATGGAATATTACTGTTCTATAAGAAATGACCAACAGGAGAAATACAGAGAGGCTTGGAGAGACTTACATCAACTGATGCTGAGTGAAACGAGCAGAACCAGAAGATCATTATACACTTCAACAATGATACTGTACGAGGATGTATGCTGATGGAAGTGGATTTCTTCAACATAGAGAAGAGCTAATCCAATTCCAATTGATTAATGATGGACAGAACCAGCTACATCCAGAAAAGGAACACTGGGAAATGAGTGTAAACTGTTATTTTTACCTTCTGAATCCAATTCTTCCTGTGCAACAAGAAATTCGGTTCTACACACATACATTGTATCTAGAATATATTGTAATATATTTAACATGTATAAGACTGCCTGCCATCTGGGGGTTAGGGGAGGAAGGGAAAAAATCTGAACAGAAGTAAGTGCAAGGGATAATGTTGTAAAAAATTACCCATGCATATGTACTGTCAAAAAAAGTTATAATTATAAAATAAAATAAAAATTAAATAAACAAACAACAAAAAAAATTTGATTCTGAGTCCCTATCCCAGACCCTCTTCCTCTGCCCAAGTTGCTTAAATCTAATATGCCATGTAGCTAAATAAGAATGATTCAAAGTAGAGTAACAAGTCAAGTCAGATTTAGAATAAAATGCTCTAGGAAATTAAAAAAGGCAAATTACTTTGATCTGAGAACAAGAAAGCAAGACAGATAAGAGTAATATCAACAAAAGTTTCACAGAATTGGAGGCTCTCATTAGAGCTAGACCTGGTAAGAAAGGAAAAACAAATATGAAATTAGTCATCACCTTACATCCATAGTTTGGTGACTTCAAACTTGCATAACAATGTAATTTTAAACACACTTTTATTTGTACATTTTCTCCAAGTAATGTTTCTCTCTATTTTTTTTTAAAGTGGATTGATGTTTGACATTACAATGGAAAACAAAAGAAAACTTTTTTGAAGTAGATGTGATTTTTACTCTGTTACTTATATTAGAAAATTTATTGATCTAATTGTTCTCAAGTCTAGATAATATATTACGTTTTATTCATTCCTAACTCAAAGAAAGTTATAAATGAGCATGAATTCATCTAAATTTATTTCTGGAGCTATATTTTAAGGATCTGAATGATTGCAAGTGACTTGATCCTCTACTTTGCCTTTAACTATTGCAAGGAACAATTCAATATGCAAGGAACAATTACAACATATGACTACTGATTTAGCTATTTCTCATTTGTTCTGTTTATATCAAATATCTTTAAGACCATTTTTGCCCCCAAAATTAACCAGATGAAATAATTCCATGATCCAATTCAGGATTTCTATTCCTATCTTATTAATAGTTCATTTTGATGAAAATGACTAGTTTGTGCATTAAAACACCCAATTATTCTATTAAAAATAAATCAACCTAGTTATTGAACTTATTTTCCAACATACTATGAGTCCAAGTGATGGTCTGATATTTTTCCATGTTTTTAAGCATAGATATGTTCTGAATTTCTGTGATAATCAAACTGGTTAAGAAATAAAACTGTGAATGCATAATAACAAATTGGCAAAGCAATTTGAATACATTATCTCTTATATTCTCAGAACAATCCTATGAGTTAGGTCTTACAAGTGAATGATAGGCAGTTTCTGTTTGAAAATGTTTACCAAAAAAAATTTCTTTAGTTATAAATCATGAGTTGCTGCTTATTGAGACATTGTGTGATCAAAAAGACAGCATTTTTGCAGGACATCTGTCTACATGTAAAAACAGTGCTGACTGCTTTAATATCTCTAAATGACTTGGAATTTTAGAAAAGTATGATCTGTTATTGTTTTTTACTGCTGTTTGGTTGATAAATTATTCTAAAAAATGTAGCAGTATTTAGCTTGAAAATTTTCTTTCTTCAGATTCTGTCACATAGTTGGGCTTGAGGACAGGTGTAACATGGGATGTTATGTACACTTCTAGAAATCTTTAGTCTCTTTAGGGCCTCCAATTCCCTACAATAGGCACTTCTTTGTTTTTAGAAATATTCATTACCCTTATAGAATTTAGGCACAAAACTGGGCAATGGCATTCAATGAAAATGCAGTTTTGTAAAAGGTGACAGGGGTAACAAAGGTAGAACTCAGTGAATGAAATGATCTCTATCAGCTCTACAACTTTGAATTGATAAATTTGGGCATTTTCATAACATAATGAACACAAAGCAGCTATTGGCCGGAATAATTTATAGTTAATTTGAAATTTTGGAAGATGCAATCTGATTCTAAAATGATACCATTAAATTAGAGGACAGAATAATCATATCACCTCCAAACAGGAGGTTTTAATCTTATTTATATAGTTGAGTAATCCATATAAGGTAATACTCAGTGTGATTACGAAATATTCATTTTAATTTAACTGAATAGAAATTGTGAAATAGAATCACACACACACACACACACACACACACACACACACACACACACACACACCACTTCTCATAATTATCCAGATTCTTTCACTTGAGGCAAAAACTGTGGGGTTGCTAGAAATGAAGCAGCTTCAATTGTACTGGAAAACTTGGCAAGCCAAGATTCAGTTGAAAGGACTTCAGGGTGAGATGTGGGGACCTTGGTTGTAATGGATGGAAGCATAGAAAAATAATGCCCTTGCAGGAGCAGAACAAAGCAGACCAGAGGCAGGTGAGTCAGGAATCAAATACAGGCTTTATTTCAGAGTGAGAAAAACAGCTTGTTAAGGTTGTCTTTCTGAGTGCTTCTGCTTCTTTACCACCTGCCCCTGTTAAATTTGCAAATCGCCAACTCACAGATATCCCTCAGTACTGTGAGCCTTAGTTTTACCCTTTAAAATTAGAATTGTAATGCTTTCTTTATTACAATTGTAGTGTGGAATGCTTGCTTTTGGAACTTAAGTAGTATTTGTCTCTGTGGATTGCTTGTACTTGTTAACTGGGCTGCTGAAAGTCATCAGCTTTTTCCTTCTGAGCCATCTTGGTCCAGTGGCAAGATGCATATAGGTCAAGGTGACTGGAAATGGTCCTGGATGCAGTGGGAGAACTTAGCCTTTTTTAGCTAAATCCAGTTTACTTGCATCTCATGGTATTACCTCCCTGATGTCATGGTCCTCTTTGACAATGAAGGTCAAAAAACAAACTGGTCAATTGGACAATTCAGCTCTCTTTCTTTTGTTCTCTTCCTTCCTTCTTACTTCTTTCCTTTCTCCCTCCTTCCCTCCCTCCCTCTCTCCTTCCCTCCGTCTTCCCTCCATTCCTCCCTCTCTCCTTCCCTTCTTCCTTCTCCTTCTTTCTTTCTTTCTTTCTTTTCTTCTTTCTTTCTTGCTTTCTTTCTTTCATCCTTGCTTTCCTTCTCTCTCCCTGCTTTCTTCCTTCCTTCCGTTCTTTCTCTCTCCCTGCTTTCTTCCGTTCTTTCTCTCTCCCTGCTTTCTTCCTTTCTTTCTCTCTCCCTGCTTTCTTCCTTCCTTCCTTCCTTCCTTCCTTTCCTTTCTTTCTTTCTTTCTTTCTTTCTTTCTTTCTTTCTTTCTTTCTTTCTTTCTTTCTTTCTTTCTTTCTTTCTTTCTTTCTTTCTTTCTTTCTTTCTTTCTTTCTTTCTTTCTTTCTTTCTTTCTTTCTTTCTTTCATCCTTCCTTTCTTTCTTTCTTTCTTTCTTTCTTTCTTTCTTTCTTTCTTTCTTTCTTTCTTTCTTTCTTTCTTTCTTTCTTTCTTTCTTTCTTTCTTTCTTTCTTTCTTTCTTTCTTTCTTTCTTTCTTTCTTCCTTTCTACCTTTCTTTCTTTCTTTCTACCTTTCTACCTTTCCTTCCTTCTTTCCTCCTTTCTTTTTCTTTCCTCCTTCCTTCTTTTCTTTCTTTCTCTCCCTCTCTCTTTTTTCTTCCTTCCTTTCTTTCTTTTTTTCTGTTTCTTTCACTCTCTTCCTTTCTTCCTTCTCTCTTTCCCTCTTTCCCTCCTTCCTTGCTTTCTTCTTCCTTCCTTGTTTTTTTTTCTTTCTTGTTTTCTTCTCTCTTTTTCTTTCTTTTGTTCTTTCTCTGTTTTTTTTTCTTTCTCCTTTCTTCCTTTGTTTTATTTTTCTTTCTCTCTTTCTTTTGCTCTTCAAAGGGTATCATGCTCTTACTTGTGAGTGCTCTGATCAGAGGTCAGGGACCAGAGGGGAGGTATTGCTGAAACCTCCTAATATATTTTGAGTTTACTGGACAATTTTCTTTCCTAGGTTCTAGATCTTAAACCTAAATGATTCTAGCTCTCATTGATTGTCCAAGAACAGATTCCAGGACAGTCCATTTGGTCACTGTTTGGGCCCTGACTGATAGAGTGAAGGAAAATAGTAATTGTTTTTATTTGGACTAGAAAACCTGAGGCTCTTCCCCTTCCAGATTCAATATTTTTTTTCTTTTTTTTTTTAGACTAGGTAATAGAGGCAATTCTTTGTCTTGGATCTTACCTACCCTTAATCACTGAATGGGTGTTGCCTCAGTTGCCTCAGGCTGGCTGTCTCCAATTACTAGACCAGATAGTTTTGGAGGGGAAAGTAAGTCTGGACACTTTGCACAATCAATTCTCACTTAAATGCAGCTCACTTGCATATCAGTGAATCACCTTCCAGATATCATGCTCCTCTTCAAGAATGGAAGGACAAACAACAGCATCTTGTTAAGTAATGTTTAAGCAGCATCATTGTCTTGGAGTATCAGTCTATAATATGTAACAGGGATGCTCTAAGGAGGAGGAGAGAGCTAAAGCTTCTGCTAGCTTGCCTACCTTCTAAGTGACCATGTGCTTTTCAAATGTGTAACCAACAGGCCCTGCCTGCCCTTCATATCACCAGGCTTGCATGACTTTGACTAGGGACTGCCCTATGTTTTGCCGGCCCCATTGTGGCAGCTTTGCTAGGGCCAAATTAGAGTATTTGAGGCAGAAACTGGTGAATAAGCCACGTCCCTCTTGAATAGGGTAATTTTAACAAATAGTGCTTGGAGGCAAAGGAGAGAGTGCATAGGCCTGAATTACAATCAGTGAGAGAATGGATCAAATAATAATCTGTACCTTCTAAACAAATTAAACTGACTATTTCTGACTGGCAACATTCTGACACTGCTCCTCCCAGAGACCACAGCATGACTAGCAGTCACTCTAGTGGAGAAAAATAAAATTAATCAGAAAGAACTTTGAGATGCTGAAAAGACAGTTTTCTTTGTAATCTCCTTGTAGTTGCAACAACCTGTCCTCCCCATATCCCTTCTGCACTATGAAGAAAGGAAAGGGTGATTCCCTTAAACAACAAGAAACAAAAGCTAGGAATTTGTTATTACTGTAAATAAATAACAAAAAAAAAAATAAAAGCAAAACAAAAAGCCAACAAGTGGACAAAGTGAAGGCTAGGATATAGAAAAAGGAAAAGTGCCCCTGAAAGTGCTAAAGGACCTTTCTCACAAGCTGGATCACTCAGCATTCTGGGGCTCCAGAGTTGGCAGAAGGAGGGGAGGTGGCAGGATGAGGATATTCAGACCACGTCTGTCATCCCTGTGACTCCTGACTCCTTTTAGCAGTGTCTCCTTGCTCCTTCAGGGGCAAGAGACATCTGCCTTTGTAGACACTGGTGTTTTAAACCCTTCTGTCTTCCCTCCAGAGTCAGGAGTGTATTTGGGGATTGTGGGACCATTGTAGCCTAGGTCTCAGAGTCTCTTTCCCTTTCTCTTTTCATTGGAGGAATAAATGCCTTCCATCTCCTTTTTCTGGTCCCTAGTCATTTACTAGGATGTGATCTACAGGTTATGGTTTCTCTTGACCTAAAGGGAATTCCCTTTTTATGCCTTTTGTCCCCAATATGTTGCACCAATGAAAGTGTTCCCATTCCTTTACAGACACACACACACACACACACATACACACACACACAAACACACATGTGAGTGTGTGTAAGAAATCTGCAACTTCTCACAACTTTTTGTTAACCTTTCCTTGACATTTCTGACCATTAAAAGAGTAAAGATCATTTAAAACAGAGATCACTTGTGATTTCCCCACGTCAAAGAGACCATTTCCCTGTTAAACAGAATTTCTCTCATTCTGCATCAACTGCCCAAATACAGGTATTTTTAAAAATGCAGAAAAAATATAGGGAAACTTAAATTTCATTCTGCCCCTCATCTGGTAGAGGGGAAGAGCAGCAGCTATGGTGGAGCTCCTCTATTGTCAGTTACCAAATGACCCTGTGCCCCTAGGCATCCTGCAGCACACCTCTAGGTCATCATCCAAATTCAGTTTATCTTGCCCACCATGCCCTAGCAGCTCTCAATGGGCCCAGTCCCAGCAGCACTTGGCCTAAAAGCCTTAGCCATCAGGGATCACACTGGATGGGCAGCATTCAATTTGACCTGCCACCAGGAACTACCAATGATGAGCCACCCCTGCCCCTGGGATTAACATTCTGCACTACCCACTGCCATACTCTCCACAGCCCAGTCAGTCCTGTCTGTGGGCCTGTCTCCAGTACAGGCCCAGCCATTGAGAGACAAATAATAATAATGGTACTCATCTCCCAGAGCTATTGTGAGAATCAAAATGATTGTAAAATGTTTTTTTAACATAGTGACTCACATATCCTAAGCACTACCTTATTATTATTTCTTTAAATTAAATATAGTTGTTCCATGCCTGATAACTCTAAAAATTATTTCAAAATTTCAAAGGTAATAAGATTAATGATTTTCATATGGGATAACATGGAAAAGCAATTGATATCATCTGAAATTTTTTCATGTTTTAAATACATGACATTGTTTTATATTCCTAAATTCTTTTATATTGTGAAATTTAATAGAAATGCTCTGAGATAAAACACATGAATTGGGCTTTTAAAAGAAACAGATATTTGAAAACTGTTAAATATTTAATAAGGTAATTTTGTTACAAAGCAGCTAATAATATAGAATTGTAAATTTTCATTGGAAATTCTTGGCTATTATAAAAGTGTATAGGGTGGTTCTATGATATAGTTTTAATATATCACTGATAAGTCAACTATTAGGCACTTACACAGCATGTCTGAAGCCCCAAAATGTGGTTAGTTGGAATTTATAAGTAAAATGTAAATGAAATGTTAACTGTTAGAGAAACATCAAGAAAGATATTCAAGCCTTAAGTTTCACTTAGTGGAATTTTGCTTTTTAAGATAACATTCTTGGGATTGTAACTTACTATTATTTCGAGCTTTGATTACTAGGATAGTTGTCTGAATTGTCATGAAACTTGTAGTAGAAAATGACATGTAGAAGCACTCTAAGGATTGCTAAGGTGGATGTTTGTGCTGGGGAAAAGTATTGAAAATAACGGTGGCACAATGTAGGTAGGAAGTTCCTGACTCTATTTCCCCGTTATATTCTATCCTTTCTTAAAAGGAAAATCTGCACTTGTCTAATCCTGATCCTTGCCCTGTGCCTACATGTCAGATATGACATCCCCTAGAATCATAGTTAAGAAAATTTTTTGTTTTACAATATATGACATTGTTACCACGATTTCCCTCTTTTTCCTTTTATAGCAAATTTCTAAAATAAATAAGTTTTATAAGTATAATACTAAATCTATTAAATAATAGATTGATACTAGAACAATTCTGAATTACTATAATAGGATGCAAGTAGAACCATCTTATAATTTTAACTTGTATATGTAGTCAAATTATAATATAAGGACGATATCCTCCAAGGAGAAAATGATTAGACAAAGTAATAGGACAAAGATGTTATGTAAATTAATGGAATAGGAAAATGTGAGAAATTTGGAGGCTGATCCTATACCAGTTCTATTTAGTTCTTTTAAAAAACAGTCTAATATGTTGCTTTCTCATTAAAGTTTAGATTTTGAGAATGTTTCAGGAACAAGTTCTCAAAATTGGATTATGGATTTTGCACATAAATTATATTGATAATGGCAAAGAAAGTGAAATTACTTTAAACTATTTGTTTGGTAATTTTAAAAGACAGAAGAATTCATTTTACATTTGGACCCTCAGGGATTTTTAGAGGATTCTTATATCAAGTATAGAATGTAGGATAGAAACAACGAATAGTATATGAATTGAAATTCTCTGAATTTTCAAAATTTAAAAACCAAATATAAGTGATTGAACTAAATTATGTTGTCAGAATTATTTAGGACCACTAGGCTGTCTCTTCTAATTGTCTCTAATTCATCTGGTTTATATCCTTTCTTGTACATATTTTTTTTCATTTTATCTCTCTCTTTAAAACTTAAGCTTCTTGAGGCCAAAGTGACACTTTTACTTTTCTTTATTTCTGGTTTTTTGCAAGGCTATTGGGGTGAAGTGATTTGCCCAGATAAGAAGTGTTAAGTATTTGATGCTGGTTTTTAACTCAGATCTTCCTGACTCCAGGGCCAACACTCTATCCATTGTACCATCTAGCTGTCTCTTTTACCATTTTTTGTCTCCACAAAGTTTAGTACTTGGTACATAGTTGCTTAGTAGGTACTTCAGTACTTTTTAATTAGAGTAAGTCTGTATTCTATTTATAAGGGACCATGAGAATGCTTTTTTCTCCTTAATTCAGTTTAGGAAAAATACTCCCCATACCTTAAGAATTCAGGAAATTGTAACAACAACAATGAAAAAAAAAGACACACATAAAATCATAAACAAATTATTTATCAGGGATCTGGGTTTTTTTTTTTTTTTCACACATTACTTTATGAATGAAGTTGGGAGAGAAAAATTAGAGCAAAAGGGAAAAACCATGGGAAAGATTAAAAAAAAAAAAAGAAGAAGTTAACATAGCATGTGTTGATTTACATTAATTCTCCTTAGTTCTTTTTCTGGATCTAGATGGCATTTTTTTATCCAACGAATATTGGGATTGCTTTGGATCACTGAAACACTGAGAAGAACCAAATCTCTTGTAGTTGATCATTGTACGTTCCTACTGTGATAGTGTACAATATATTATTGGTTGTGCTTGTTGCCCTCAGCATCAGTTAATGTAAATCTTTCCAGACCTTTCTAAAATCATCTTGTTCATCATTTTTATAGAACAGTAATATCCCATCACCATCATGTACCACAACTTGTTTAGCCATTCCCTCATTGAAGGGCATCTACTTATTTTTCAATTCTTTGCTACCATAAAAAGAGCTGCTACAAACATTCTTTGCACAGGTAGATCCTTTTCCCTCCTTTAAGATTTTCTTGGGAGAGAAATCTAATAAGAGCACTGCTGGGTCAAAGGTTATCCACAGTTTTATATCCTTTTGGGCATAGTGTCAAATTGCTCTCTCTGAAATGGTTGGATCATTTCACAACTCCACCAACAATGCATAAGTGCAATGAACAGATTTTTTTTTTTTAATCCTAACAGTTCTGTGTACTTGAATGATTGCTAGATTTAAAGGAAACATGATTTTGAATGTCAAAATGATACTTATCGTTTAATCCTAGACATACAATTAAAAAATGTAAGCACCCCTGCTGCCTGATTTACAGAACAAGGATTGTAATAAGAACGTTACCTATATCACTTTGTTATAGGAAAAGTTTATGGGCCATAAATAAATATATAAATTTAATTACAAATAATTCTCACTTTATACAAGTCCAACTTTGCATTAAGAATGATGAAAGATATCTACATTCCCAAATAAAAACAAAGCACCCACTTATGTTAATTTTGTCACACATTTCTATGCTCTCTCTTCCCTCTGGTCCCCAGTTGGTCATTATGTGGCCTCCTACTCTACAATCATTCAATCAATCAAAAAAACCAAACAGACACAAAGAAAGAAAGAAACAAAAGCAGATACAAGTAAAAGTAAAATAATGGGGGTGTGAGGTGATGGAGACCTTGGTTTGGGACCTCCAGCACAAAGAGACAGGATCTTTGCTGCATTCTGCCCATCACTCCCAGCATATCTGTCCTGTTATCCCTTCCTGTGTGTCTGTTCTCAGCCCCCAAGGTCTCCTGGCTGGCCCAAGTGTTCTTCCTTTCAGTAGGGCCAGAACCCCATGTAGTTGCTCCTGGCCCCTGCATATTCCTTCTCCTGTCCCCCCCCAGTCCCTATCGCCCCATCTATCTTTGAATGATATAAATACAGGATCTCTCTCTTCACAGGTGTGTGTGGGAGGGCTGCTAGGAGAAAAGCAGGTTTTCTCCCTTCCTCCTTTCCTCTTCCAACCCACCACAAATTGTCATTACATAAAAAGTGCTTTTAGTCCTCTTTCAAGAATTCTCTGTGCTACCTTACGATATTCATATGAAGAGAGGAGGAACGATACAGAAAATAATCCACCTAGTTCTTAAGATGTAGGAGCCATTATGTCATGCTGTTAGGTTTGATTGGACCAGATAACCTAATTTGATCATCATTTTAGAATTCTTTCCAGGGATTTGCCATATTAATAATCCCAGGGCATTATCTTGCCTTAATTTTTTTTTTTTTGGAACCCTCTTTTCCAATCCCTTGGCATGGACAGAGATTTGGTCTTGGGTTGTGAGAGAATTATTATTATCTTTCCTCCTCTTCTTTCAACGACAACAACATCCAATCAACAAAAACCAAGTATTAATAGTAGCCATATAGAGCATTGTTATTGTTTTGTTGTTTTTTCTACTATTCCAATTACTAATCATAATAATAATAGACTTAAGAGATATTCATTTCTCTCGTGTTTAACAAATGAAAACAGTCTATAACCATCCTTGGGGGGGGGGGGGAATCTATTTTTAAAATCCATTTGCAATTGTGTGTAGATTGTGCTATAGCACAGGAGTAGATGAAACATCTTGAAAGCCATCATTGGTTCCTAAAACAAGAATTGAGAACTTAGAAGTAAAAGGGAAACAAACATATGTGCCAACATTCTCCCCAGGAAAGTTTTTAGGACCAAATGTGAATTTGAATTGATTCCACAACTTTTCTCAGGAACAGCCAGAGAGCTGAGGGAATGGTACATTGGTAAGACCAAGTGGGAAAACTAGGTGGGACTTCATGCCAAGCCCTCAGAGTAAAGAGTTTCCCTGTCTCATGTTTTTTGTAAATGCTCTTGGTTCCCTCAGTACCTCCTTCACATTCTACTGCTTCATGTGCATTTCCCTTACCTAGACTGTCAGTATTTCCTCTAGGGAAGTATCATATCTATTCAAGCTGTGCTCTGCACTTCACACTGTGACTTGAATTTAACACAGTAATTTAACTAAAGACAAAAATGGAAGAGATATTTTCAGATATTCCTGTCACACAGAACTAAAATGTCCAGACACATATTTTTAAAAATTTACCTATAGTATTGCTAAAATACACATTTCTGTGGCCCACATTCTCTCTCTCTCTGTGTCTCTCTCTCTCTCTGTCTCTCTCTGTCTCTGTCTCTCTGTCTCTCTCTCTCTCTGTCTCTCTCTGTCTCTGTCTCTCTGTCTCTCTCTGTCTCTGTCTCTCTCTGTACATATATATATATATATATATATATATATATGTCCATCCCCATTTTAATTAATTGCGGTTCATAAAATATTTTAATTAAATCCCTAAATCATTTTTCAAAAATGTGAATTATACCAAAGTTGAATGCAAGTTTCAAATTTTGCCAAAGCAAAATAATATATGAAATTTAAATTTGTGGCAGAAAAAACTTGTCCAATATTTCAAAGAGAAGGTTGGGCCTTATTCTTTGAAAGAGTAGATAACTTCTTATTTTTTAGGAAGCTTTTAAAAAAGTTCCCTCACCAACAATATTCTATCCAAAATTCCACAGTTAGATTTTTATTTGTTTTCTCTATATTGATAAGGGTTTTAAAAATGCAAATATGTCCTGTATTAGGTATTAATGTATTAGGTAGTTTAGAAGTTATTTTCAACTTATTTATTCTTGACTCAGATGCTTTCTTTCTCACTGCTTAGTGAGATCCACTATTTAAAAAAACAAAACAAAAATAGTAGGAGAGGTGTTAGTAATGTGCCAGATTACAAATTATAGATAGCCACTTAGTAAGAGGTCATTAATCTCTCAGGAATTGAAGGGACAGGTACCTGGAAGAATGTTGAAAGGGATATAGCCATGGAGGAAAGCTGAATTTTTTTCTGTTTTAAAACAATTTGGAGCAAAACTTACTGTAAAGAATGTGTATTTCTAGCATCTGCAGAAACAACATAATTTTAATTTACATACTTTTTGGCTTGATTAATCTTCCTCAGTCTAAAAAGAAGCAGTTTTGAAAAATGTGTCCTTGTAACTCTGATGTCTAAAATTGAAATCTACATCTCCAGTTCCCCTCCCACAGAATAGAAATAAGTAATTCCCCCTCTAGCCAGCTATTTCTAGTAAAGGCACCATAATTCTCTAAGGCTCAAAATCTCAGAATGATTCTTGATTCTCTTGTCTCCTTTTTCTGACACAGCATCTTTCATCACATATCTTCACTGCAAAGGCTTTCCTGTCTGCCTCAGCCTGAGCCCTGAATCCTCAGAACTCCCATAATACATATGTATCACACATAACACTCATTTAACTCCTTAGGAGCATAATGGGATTATACATTAAAACCTAGAGGGGACTTAATTGTCTTTATGTCCATCTCCTCCCCAAAACACCGACCCATTTTAGAGATGAGAAGTCTAATATTAAAGCCATTTAAATGACTTTCCCATGTAAGTATGTGAGGTAGCATGTGAACTTCTTCTTCTAACTGCACTGCCAGTTCTCTTTCTACTACATCTTGATGCCATACTGTCCATGATAAATAGTGGAAGAAAACTTGAATTTGGAGCCACAAAACTGCAGCATGAACTGCATTTGCGTGATTTACTGCCACCTTGCCTAGAACAACTTATGTAGCTGAGTTTTAGTAGTTTCTAATCTATAAAAAGAGGGATGGTAAAGCAAAAGCAATGTACAAAGACCCTCCTTAAGTACTGGAGTAAATTGTAAAAGAAAAAGTGACTCTGTCCCTGATCTTCAGAGATTGACAGTGGAACAGACTGAGGGGAGAAGGTGCAAAGAAAAGGTTGCTTGAGGGTAACCACTTATGTTTTTATCTATGATTATAACTTTAGTACCTGTAGTTCTCAATAGTCAATAAAATTTATCAGGGATCTGCTATGTGCCAAGCACAATGTGAAGAATAATGTCTGGCACATAATAAGAACTTAACTTGAGATAAATTTATTTCAATTGACAAAAACAAAATTAAAATCTGCTAAAACTTGAACAAAATTTGTTAGAAGTTAAAACATAGAGAAGAATGCTGCAGAGAGAGAAAGGGTACTTCTAACTAGAGTTAAAGAAAGACTTCAGAGAAGATGGCATAAAAACTGAATTTGATGGGAGCAGATTTCCATAATTATTGATGTAATAGGACTAACATTCAGGCATGGGGGACCTGGAGACTGGTGGATTTGAAGTGAGAAAGATTTGAGTTTAAATTTCTTCTCAGGTTCTTCTTAACTTTGTGACCACCAGAAAATTGATTAAGGTCTCTCAGCCTTAGTTCCCTTTTCTGTAAAAACTGAGCAAATTATAACTCATTTTTAAAATTAATATAGCTACCTGATAAGATAATTGTGAAAATTAAATAAGGTAATGTATGTAAACGGTTTTTTTGCTTGTTTGTTTTTAACAAACCTAGTAGGGCCATTGCTATTGTTATGGTTGGGGATAGGTCAAGCAGTAACAAGACAAATCCATGAAGTTAAGAGAAAACGGAACAAAGTCTCAAGGAACATTGAGGAATATGATTTGACTGAAATGTCAAATCAGCAAGCATTTATTACGTGACTTCTATATGCCCAGGATTGCATGAAACATTAATGGAGTACAAAAAAGGAGATAGCATGAAATCTTTCTGGAAATGTGATTTTAGTACCCCCCAAAAAAAGTATAGAGTTAGAAAAATAACATAATTCAAGAAGAAGAATGAACAAGAATGTCAGGGGAATCAATGGGGGAAAATGTTAAGAAAGGTAGTTTGGCTATAAAAGATCTCAAACTATAAAATAAAGTAGTATTCATCAAAATCTAGTACTGTTTAAGAAAAAGTGGCAAATCAGTAGAATAGATTAGATACACAATATACAGTAGTTAATGATCATATGATATTTAACAAACCAAAAGATCCAAGATTTTGGTATAAGAATTTATTGTTTGAAAAAAGTCGAAGGGAAAACTGCAAAGTAGTTTGGGAGAAATGAGGTGTAAACAACCATGATATTCTGAAATAGGATCAAATACTTAGCTAAGGATGATATAGGCAAAATAGAGAAACAAAATATTTTACTTGTCCTATTTATGGAGAAGGGAAGAATCTTGGAGCAAACAAGATATAGAAAATATTATTACAGAATATAAATTGAATAATTTTGAAATTATATAAAACTGAAAATTTTTGAAGTACAAAATTAAGACAGCAAAGATTAGATGGAAAACAGAAAAATGGAGGAAAAAAATTATGCAAGGAGCTTTTTTGGCTAAAGTCTTCATTTATCAATTACATAGAGAATTAAGTCAAATTTATAAGAATATGAGCCATTCCTTAATTTGTAAATAGTCAAATTAGATAAATAGGCAGTTTTCAGATGAATAAATCAAAGGTACTTATGATTATATGAAAAAAGTTCTAATTGAAGGAATTAGAATAGATAACAAGGAAATAAAAAATATCACTCTTTACAGATGATGTACTGTTATTGAGAATCTTAGAGAATCAAAACTAAAATAATTAAATAAAATAATAAAGTTTATTAAAAAAAAAGCTGCATGAAATAATTAACAATTTTAGCAAAATTCCCAGGTATCCACATAACCAAAATAAATTATCCACATAAGTTATCTATATTTCTATATACAACCAACAAAGACCAACAACAAGAGATAGAAAGAGAATTTGCATTTAAGATTACTATTGACAATATAAAATTCTTAGGCGTCTCCCTGCTAAGACATAGGAACTGTATGAACACAATTACAAAATACTTTTCACACAAATAAAGTCAGTTATAAACAACTGGAAAAAAATAAATTGCTTATATTAGACTGACCATATGGTAAAAAAGGTTAATTATGTCTATAAAAAATTTACTTATTCAGTGCCACACCAGTGAAATTGCTAAAAAAATATTTTATAGACCTAGAAAAATAGTAACAAAATTCATCTGGAAAAACAAAAAAGTCTGCCCAAAGACCAATCAAACTGTGTGATATCCTTTGATTCAGCAATACCAGTACTATGTATCCCAAAGAGAACACTAAAAAATAATTTGGTAGTGGCAAAGATAGTTCTAAAGGATTTATGATGAAAAAATATCAATATCTGAAGAAAGAAATGTTGGAGTCTCAATATAGATACTTTTTAAATTGCTTTTTTATTCTTTTATTTATTTTTTTTTTTTGGTCTGCCTTTCTCTTTTATGTCATAGCTTATATGAAAATATTTTGCATGACTGCATAATACATAATCTATCAAATTTCTAGCCTTTTCAAGGTAAGTAGTAGAGAAGGAAGAATTTAGAAACAAAAATTCAAAAATGATGATGCTAGAAATATTTGTTTACAAATACTCAAGAAAAATAAAATTAAATATAAATGTTAAAAAAAAAAAAAGGTGTTATTAGTCACATTTCATTGCACAGTCAATGAAGAGCTTCTGATGATTCTTGAGAAGGGGGGTGGTATCTTTAGACCTTAACTTGCACATATATTCTCTGTTGTGATGCTGGGGACCTAGGTGAAGCAATGGATAGAGCATTAGTCCTGGAATCAGAAATAATCCTCTTGCTGACTTCAAATACTACTTCAGACACTTAGTTATGTGACCCAGAGCAAACCACTTTACTCTTGCTTGCCTCAGTTTTCTCGTTTTTAAAATGAGCTGAAGAAAGAAATGGCAACCCTTCTTGTCCATTTACCAAGAAAACATAAAATAGGGTCACAATAAGAATCCAACATCAATGAAAAATTACTCAGCAACAGCAACTTTGTTTCTGAACTTTATAAAGCATATCTGGTGAGTGTTATTCTCATTCACAATTTATAAATAATAAAACTGAAGCTCAGGAAAGTGAGTAGCCTTCTTTGGAAATCTATATACCTAGTAAGTGATAGAAAAGGAACTTAGGCCCTAGTATTTTAGCTCTAATAACAGATCTCTCTGTTTCTGTCTATCTGTCTGTCTCTCCCTCAGGTCATACTGTCTCATTGTATTTGAAAATAAGGAAATGATGTCCTTAAGAGAACATGGCATTGTGTCTTTTCAAATTCTCTATGAATGTCCATTATCAAATGAGGAGACAATTCTCTCAGAGAACACAGTATAATCAGGCATGTACTTGCATTGTATTATTATAGGACAGAGTAGAGATGAAACTCTACTCTAAGGACCAAAATAAATATTCTTTAATTCTGAGCTATGAGGGACCCTACAAATCAGTTAATTCAACTGTTTATTTTTAGCTGAAAAAATGAAGGACCAAAAGGGTTAATTGACATGCAGTCTCTTAATTAGCCTCTCTTTCTCTGTCTTGCCCTCCTCTACCCATCCACTGAAACAATCTTCATGAAAAACAGGTTTGATTATGTCATTTCCTTATTAAAAATCCTTTGTAGTTCTCTGTTGGTTCTGGAATATAATATAAAATCATCACCCAGTGATTCATGCCTGCTACCATCTGACTCTATTCTCTACATTTTAAACTTTGTTTCATACTAGTCCCATTCACATATCTACTGAAATGATATCAAATTCATATAGAAAGGGAGCCTTCAAATCCCACATTGATTTGTTGTTGCTCTGTCCTTCTCAGTAGTGTTTGACTCTTCACAACTCCATTTGGTATTTTCTTGACAAAGAAATCTTCAATTCATTTTATGGATAAACTGAGGCAAACAATTGCATATCACACAACTAAGTAAGTGTCTGAGACTAAATTGAATTCACAAAAATGAGTCTTCTTGTTTTCAGGTACAATTCTCTATCCATTGTGCCATTTAGGTGCCCACCATATATTAATTTAGAAAGCCATAGATTAACATTCTTTATGTTGTATTATATTTCTACTTATTTTGTTAAATATTTTTCAATTAGATCAATTGCATTTTAATCTACTTCTGTCTTTATTTGGGAGTTTTGCAGGTCATTCTGAAAGATTGCAAGTTTGACACTTGTGCCACTTTCTAGATTAACTGAACTAGTAGGTTGTCTTTGAATATACCCTTTCCAACCAATTTACTATTGCTAAGTAATACTTTACTATTGCTATGTATGTCATTTTTGTCTTTCAGAATTTTTATCTTTATCAAGACTAAATTAGGATTCTACCTCTTCTAAGAAGCCTTCTCTCCCTTATAACCTGATGTACATTTTTTCCAGAAGTACTAAGACCAACCTCTCTTTTATACCTTCCACTCTTTTTGTGGTATTATACTTACCTTGTTAGACATCATATCTTATATAGTACATAAGCTCTTTCAAGGCACATATGATTTCATTTTTGTCTTTAAATTTTAAACACCTAGTACAATGCTTTACACTTAATAATTCCTTAATGAATTCTTGTCAAGTTGCCTAAATCACAGGGATTCATATTCATGTATTATGATTTTAAATCCAATTTAGGACTTTCTAACAATGTAGTACTGCTTTTATTAGTTGTCTCATGTCTTTAGCTTTTCCTGTAAATAAATTGTTACATTTCAGTATTTATATGTGTAATATCTACATCGTGAAGATCATATATATTTTTATCCATGGAAAGAAATGTGTTACATGTTTGAATAGAAATATTTGCTTAACCATATGCTTTTGAATGTCTCTAACAGATGTTGTTAAAATCTCCTTTTTTCCCTTCACATTTATGGAAAAATGTGAAGACCACAGATTATCAAGTTGGGAAAAAATGATTTCTGAAAAGAAAGAGATAATTAAGAGAAAACATATCGAATTATTTACCAAAATCATATGCTAATATAAAGTAGAAGAATTATCCATAAAGCTGGTAAAAGTCATGAATACAAAGCAGCTGATAGTATTTCTAACTAACAGGCTTGCAAAGAGAATTGAATATATTAACACTGGACATCTTTTCATATCAAACTGTAGTAACATATTTTTGGGGTTTGTTTTGCTGAGCCTCCTTAGTATTAAAAGGTAAATACTGCATTTGGGAGATGTCCATCAAATGTTCTTCTTCCCTTTGGGAAGTTAAAAAAAAAGTATCCCCAAATAATTGGAAATCACTAGGTGTGCAGTTATTCTCTTTAACATCTTTCATTGGCTCCTCAAGGGGGGCATTTTTTCAGCCCTGATTAGCATGTTTTAAAATTCATATCTCTACTTAAGTGCTAACAGTTGAATACCCTAAGGGATAGGGAACAGTGACTGGAGTGATGTATGTGAAAGGCTCATTCAGCTCAGTAATTTGTGGAGCCTGCCAGGGAGAAGGCCAAGCACTCTCTAGAGTATTCCTCTCCCTTAGGCTCTGCCACTATTTACCTCTCAGTGAATTCTGAAATGGGAAGGAAAACTTTGTTTCTTATCTGTGCATTAAAAGGGAAAAAGAAAATGATGTTTGTTTATTTTTTTCAAAAATGAGTATTAAAATTCCTACCATCACATAGTCAGGATTCTCACTGAATAAATATTTCCTCAATTACTAGAGAAACACATTTGTCCTTTTTCATTATATTTCTACAAGTGACATATACTATAAAAGAGTATCCAGAATCATACCCCATTAAAGCCTAGAATACATAACCCCAGAAGCATAAAGATGTAGAATCAATAGTGATAACGAGGAAAATTATGCTCCAACTGCAGAATTTTATCACACTGTATATGTGTATTTGCCCATGATAGTGCCCTGAACTCATTCTGGGAGAATAAACTTATTACCAGGGGGAGTACACAGTGAAAAAACCAATTCTTGGACAGGAAGAAAGAAAACAAAATAAAGGAAAAACAAACAAAATTATGTAAACAGTCTCCTGTTTGACTTGTAAAAATACTTGTCAGTGTGTCAGATTAGCTCTGGGAAGGCAGAATGAGACAAGATGGCAGCATTCACCAGGTAGAGGTAGAATTCACAGTTGGAAAATCAGATTGTACAAGGTCCTCACTTAGAAGATTTTTTCTATACCACATTCTATGAGTTTAGGAATAAAATTATAAAAATTCCCATTTTACAGGTGAGAAAATCTTATCTCAGGAAGGTATTAACTTGCTCCAAATGGCACTGCTAATGAGTACCAAAGTGAGAACTGGAAACCTAGATTTCCTTAGTTTATCTTATTTGCTTTCCTCTTTATTTGATTGTATTGTTATAGGCCCTTCATGGCAACTCACCTATAACTTTTTCAGAATTTGTGCTCGTTCTCATTTGTTCTCATTTGATATCTGTCTATATATTCATCTCAGACTTTGTAACATTCTTTCCTCATTTCTATGTAGATTTTTAAGTTATTTTACCTTTGACTTCTATTTTAATCTGTAGGAATGTGGAGATTGATGCAGGTCTCTGGTTCTGGCTTTGATGCATTTTTTCTAAATGCAAATGAATGAAACCTTGTCAGACCTTCCATTAGTCTGTTGTGAAACTAATGAGTTGGTAAAGTATATTGTAAACAGTCACAAAATAGCTAGCTATTCATTGCAATCCTTCTATTTGTATCTGTTTGACTATCAGCATACATAATGCTCTGTGAATGTGAGTTAGGGTCAGTCAGCAATATTAATGGCTCTCAAAGATAGAAAAATTAACACAATAATTATGCTTCTGATTTCATGCCTGTTCTCCTGGCTTCTGGGGGTCAGGAAAGCAAGAATTCCAGTCTTGCCAACCTAGACAAGCCACTTAACCCTCTCTGTCTTCAGTTTCTTCATGTGTAAAATTAAGATAATGCATTTACCTTACAGGGCTGTTGTAAGGATCAGATGAGATAAAATATGTAAAACATTTTACAAATCTTAAAGTGATATATTAATGTTAGGTGGTATGATATGATCTTGATAATGCTATTATCTGCCTGATTAAAGTTGTAAGTCTTTGAAGATATCAGGGATTCTGATATCTTTTTTCCATTGGTAACCTCTTTTTCTTCCAGAAATTTTTACAGGATCTCAGAAACATTGGCATATAAAGTATATATACAAATCAAATATTTACTGATAATAAAAATGTATTTCAAAATAAATCTTTGGTCTAAATATAATTTTACCATTTATTAAAGATAAAAGCAAATTTACATGTTAAAGAGAAGGCTGCACTTGTTTATTTATATATAAGGAATTAAATATTGGCAGAAGACTTGATACCTTTTACTGTTGCCAGATTTTTCTCAACTCCCCCATGGAGTCATGATCCATAGTTTAAGAAGCTTTGTTCTAGACCTCTAGACTATTAAAAATAAATATTTTGGTATATTATATATGTTATATATAATTTAGGGCCTGAGTTTACACAGACTAGGTTCAATATTGGGAATTTTTCATTGATAGTATTTTCTTCTCAGGATTTTGACTTTCCTCCTCCTCCTCCTTCTGACTAGTTCCAGCATGCTCAGGAACTACCTGTTTTGTTTTTTTCTTTTTCTTTTCTTTTTTTCTTTTTTTTGCTTTTTTTGAGTAGGAACTTAACCTGACCCAAATATTCTTCCTCTGGATCCCTGATACTTAAGAAATTCCTTCATTTGTCCAGAAACTGACAACTGCCACTTCACTTCTGCTCATATTTCTAAGCTCCTCAGTCAGTCCTTGCCATTCTTGGACAGCTCCCAACCATTGCCTGTTCTGAAGTTCAAGGACTTCTTCTCCAGCCTCAGGGTTCTGCTACATACACATAGTTCTCTGAAGAGATTGTGGAACCAATGAGTCTTGGATTCTTTCCAGAGAAACAGAGCCCATTTGAGTCCCTTTAGTTTCTCTTTAAATGTGTGAGTTTTAGTTGTTTTTTTTTTTTTTTTTTTTTTTTTTCCCTTGAGTTTTGCTAGTCTACCTTTTAAAGGCCAAAGCCAAGGACATTACTCAGGTTATGACCAGCTAAGACTTAATCAATCATTTTAAAATAACAATGACAGGGCAAGGCTATTTCTCTATTTATTAAGGAGACACAAATGCCAAAACAAAAACACAGCTGTGTAAATGCTGTTAATAATGAGTTACACTTCTTAATAAGGGGTCCTGATCAAGAGGTTGACATCTTAAAAGAAAGATTTAAAAGATTAAAAGGTAATATAATGTTCATTGACTAAGGACTATAATTAGGGACTAAAGTTCTTAAATAATTGCCCTGGGAATAAAGGTATAAATAAAAGTTTAATTTGGCAAATTGATGACTATTCTTTCCTGCCATGAAAATTAATTGGAGTCTTATCTTTGGTCAAAAATCACATATATTTAAATACATGTATGTATTTAATTTATATGTATATATGTGTGTGTTAATACTTTTATATGTACTATTTACATATGTGTAGATACTTTTGTATATACCCACACAGAGTAATTTATTCTCACTTATACTCAAATACACAAAAGGCAGTATTCCCAATAGACTGAGAACTTCACTCAAATCCAGGAAGACATAAATTTAACTTCTTACTAATATCTGCTGACTGACCCTTAATAATTTACTTAACCTGTCAGCTCCCTAGGTAGCTCTCCAAAAATAGAAGCTGCAGAGAAGGTGCTAGCCTGCATTGACTGAGACATTTATTTCTACACCAATGAAATCACAGGTCCATTTCCTATCTGTACTTATATAATTTAAAAACAAACAAACAAATAAATCCAACTCACATGCATTGGGTTCTGTTTAGTAACACTATTTCTATGTTTTGCCAGATGGCCTATAGTCACAGAGCTGAAGTAACATGGATTCAACCAATTCTAGAAGATGAAAAATCCTATGGAACAGATGCAGGCACAAATCCCTACAGCAGTCAATCTCTAAAATGAAAATGTTACTTGGATAGTTATATTTGTGCTGTGGCTGTATTTAATCATTGGCTATAATTTTCAAAATAAAGTATGACAGATTTTGAAAATGATGGTGAATGAGCTTCTGTGCATTGCTGTTGTTTTTTTTGTTTGTTTGTTTGTTTGTTTGTTTTTTTGCCAGAATCTGGAGAAATTTTGGCAAGGAAAAGGTAGGATGGTGGCAGGAAGGGAAGATGCAAGAGATAGGGAACTATTCTAGGGAAGAGAGACCTGGCTCAACAGTTAGGTATATTCAAGGAACAGTGGAAATCAAAGGAAGGATAATGGGAAGGAAAGGCAGGAGCCTTAGGCTTCCTGAAAATGTCTTTCATCTAGCTGTAAGTACCCTCTTTCCTATTCTACTAATTATCAAACACTGGTCCCCTGCTGATAGGCTCCAAACTCTAAATTAGTCATTATTAGAAAAGAAGGGAGAAAATCAGAGAAAATAACAATCCTACCCACAACAAACAGCAATAAAACCTATAATTTTATTTAGAAAAGTTGTTATGAACTGGCACAAGTATTCCACATGGTACAAAATTTTCACTTTTTGCTTCTTATAGGTTATATTGTGAATTTAAATACATTTCTAATTTGATCCATTCTGGTATGTTGCTGAGTTCTTTAAATGATCATCTAGAATAAATGTATAAATGTACATAAGCATGTGTGTATGCACTGATGCATGCCTATCACTTTATGTGAGCTGCATTTATTTCTTCTATATAGGGAACTCCCAGTATGGCCATCTATAACTCATCTGTAACTTACAGTCTTAGAGAATTGCTTGAAAGTACTGGTAGATGATATGATTTTTACATGATCACAAAGCTACTTTATGCCAGAGGCAGGAAGTGAACTCAGCTTTTAGTTTTGTGAAATATTTCTTCTAATTTGTTTTTACAGTATGTAAGTATATACAGACACATAGATAAATCTATTATTATTACAAATTTGTAATTGTAATAGATTATGTATATCTATGCATACACACACACACACACACACATACACACACAGATATGTACTTATCCAACATGGTTTAGAGGATAAAGAGTATTCTTTGTGTTAGGAAGGCAGAGATTCAGCTTCTGCCTTCAATATATAGTGACTGTGACCTTGGGCTAATCATTTAATCTTTTAAAGTTTTAGAATCTAAACAACTTTCCAAGGCTAAGTTGCCGAAAATGCATGATCTCCATTACTAAGGAAATTGATGATTAGAAGATTCCCACACTAAAGAGATTACTGGTATGATTTAAAAAAATAATAAAAGCAGACAATCAATTAATAATCATTTGTCAAATACTTGTTAGGTCCTGAGAACTGTGCTAGCTACAGAAAGGGCAAAAACAAATAAAACAGTTAATTACTGTTAAAGAATTTACATTCAGTTGGAGTCAATGGAAGAATGGTCCAGTGCAGATAGAAATATAGAAACAATAAATTCAGAGAAATATAAAGTAAATGGATCATAAGGTACTTGAGAAGTAGGAATCTTGAAAAGATTTTGTATAAGAGGTGGTTGGTATTAAAGGCATATCTTGAAGGAAGGTGAATTAGAATAGAAGGAAGGTAGGAGTCATGGTACATTACAAGTAATTAATGGTCCAAAGTTGGGGAGATGATATATCCTTGGTGAGGAATAGAGAGAAAGCCAGTTTGGTCCCATGATAAAATCTGAAAAAAGGAGTACAATATTTATTGAGGTTAGAAATGAAAATTGGCACAATTTTATTGGAAGCCTTTAAAATATAAGTATAAGAGCTTATATTTTATCCATGAGGTATTTGGGTACCACTATATTTGATTGGGTTGAGTGAAAAAAATATACACATGGAAAATTCCTACAATATAAGTTCTTCATGATGATGAAATCAAATTTTAAATAAAAATTATCCCTATTTCTAGCTAAATCCCCAAATTTGTATATATTACATATGTAAATACATGTACAATTCCTGGTATATAGAAGGTGATTACTAAAACACACACACACACACACACATAAAGATATGCTGTAGTATACATATATATATGTATGTGTATATATATATATATAATATATATATAGTGTATATATATATAATATATATATATAGTGTATATATCTCTGTCTCTAGACATAGAGAAATAATACATAGATATGCAATGTATATTCATATCTTTATATAGCATATATGTCTACATATTCATATCTATCTGTCCATAGCTTTAAGTAAAACTATATTGCCATAAATCTAATTTCAAGGATTCCAGTCCATACTAAACTTAGCCAGAATAATGTTTTATATTATTAGAGTTAATTGCATTGTATGTGCCTATATCTCTGTTGATGCTGAAGTGAAATCTCCTCTATAGAAGATCATATTTCAACAGATTTGTTTCTTTTATTCCTTCCTTTTATTCTCTTCTCTAAAAAAGGTCTTTACTTTTCATTCACAAGAAGCTGAGTGATTCATCTTGTGTAGGCCGTAAATTCATAGTTTTAAACTATGTCCAGTATTCAACTTCTTCATATATATCAAACTGTATCTAACTCCTTCTAGCAGCAAAGGCTAAACAAGATTAGTGCTTCCCAACTACCAGAGGATAAAATCAATTTATAGTCAGTTATAGCCAAAGCCACGGAGTTTTACAAGTGATTAAATTGAAGGCGATGCTCTGGGCTGCCCAGCAATAGAGTGTCACTTGATAAAATTATGATCAAGGTTGTCAAACCTGCAGAACACCTGTAAAGCTGTTAGGCAGGGTCAGCTGCTAGGAGACACTAGTTACTCACAATGACAAGTTCTTTGATAGAGCTTCTCTCTGACACCAACCAGTGGGACAGCTCTCTCAGAATGACAATTAACTGGCAATTTATTCCCTTAAAAGGAATTAGGAAATAATATAACATTAAAAAACTAACAAAACATATTTTTAAAGGTTAAGGAGTTTTCAAAAGAGCCACTCTCTGATTCCCCACCAATGATACAGTTCTCTCAGACTGGCAATTAACTGGCATCTTATTTTTAAAAATAATATTAAGAACTGACTTTTTTTTTAAATTGAGGATTTTTCAATATTTCCTTTCCTTGATTCCCAACCACTTCTCTTAGAATGACAACTGACTGTTTATAATGTTATGAAACTGACAAAGTTACATATATTTTTTAAAAGTTTACAAAATGTTAAGATTGTAGTGTAAATAATTAAGCTATGTATGGACTTTTATTAGCCTTTTGGAGAAGATAATGTGGGTATCATATCCATATTATAGATGAGGAAACTAAGACTATTCAGTGACTTTTTTATAACATAATTTTTTTATATTATCCATATTCCAAAACAACTCAACAAATACATCCCATATTTTAAAAACTGAACATTTTGCTCGCCACATCCTTTGAGCTTAGAGTACCATTCCTGTCATACCTACTATTTCAAAGCCTAGCTCTTTGCCACTTCGTTATAAAATCTTCTCTGATTCCACAAGCTGGAAATAATGTGTCTCACATCTGATTTCTTAGCATCTTACTCTTCCCTTAGATTTGAGCTGGATTCATGATTCGATTGGCAAAGGGAGCTCTCAATGAAGCAACTTCTTCTATTAAAATTATTGGCACCTGGTCTGCAATTGAAAGTTTAGTATGGAGTAAGATAAGGTTATATGACTCAACAAGGTCACATAGCATGTATTTGCCAGAGGTACACTTGAGCTCAGCTTTTCCTCAGTGTCCTGAGTCTGAGACTCTACTATAGCAAGATACTTCTCCCTCTCCCCCCCATATGAATACATGATTTTCATGTATAGTATTATTAAATATTCTATACCATACATAAATATATTTTGTTAATCAACATTAAATATTAATAACTCTTTTGTGTTATATTTATCCATGTAAATATTCTGTCTCTACTGGGTTATAGATTCATTAAGGATATTTTCTTCTTGATTGTCATAGCTAATTAAATGCTTAGAACAGCACTGTGCATACTTTTATTTTATCTGGATCTGTAATTTTATCAGTATGGGGTACTCTTTGGTGATGAAACTCCCTCTATAAATGCCAATCACCAACTCCCAGAAGGTTGCATCATATTTGAATGAAGGAATGAATAAAAAGCAGCCCCTTTGATCAGAAAGAGATAAATTCTTTCTGAAATCTGAGTATTTTCTGCACATGGATTATTCCTAGGGCTATGAGCCTGGGACTTACCTTGTTTGCAGCTTCACTTTATGAACCATTTTTTTGTCTATGACATTCACAAACACTGCTAGGATTTCCTCCCCTTCTTCCCCCAATAGCTCTTCTTACTCCTGGCTTCTTTGGTCTTTGGCATTTTAAAATACATTTTTACATAAAAATAGAGTTTATAAAAATGTTCATGAAAGAAGAAGTTTGATGACATGTAATATACAAGGCAGAGTAAACATAACTTTCTTCTATATTTCTGAGGCTCTCTGTTTAAACCAGACAAATATATTAGATTTGCAATAATAGAATAGGTCACTTAATGTAAAGGCATATCCTGTAGATGAGACTGATAGTTCAGCACTAGGACTACAATGGACATACAGCATAAAAGTTGTTCACAAGAGAAGAATAAACCTTGAGTCACAAATAACTTAAGAAATTGCTAGATCAAAACTTCTTGCATCTGTTTTTTAAAATCTGAAAACACTAAAAATTGAAAATCAAGGGAGACTAATTTTCAAATACTTTAGACCTGATTTCAGTCTACCAGCAATGAAAGGGGGAAAGAATTAGTTAAATGGGAAAGGATGTTCTGAAAGAATTCCTCAGAATAATTCCTTTCCAACTCCATTTTTAGGGCCATATGATCTTATATTTCTCTTTAAGATTCCTTTAGGCAAGTTACTAAAAGCATTACATAATACTCAGAATATAGTTCCATTACATCCAGGAATTGAAATCTTTAGTTTACAATCTAGTCACTCTGGAAATTGACTTGGGTAGGAGCAAGGGTGGATGAAACACTTCAAATACAGTAAATGTCAGAAAATGAATAAGAATATTTCTCACTATCTTAATTCTTATTTTTGAATCATTTTGGTTTTTCTGTCTATATACATGGCATGTTTTGATTTGTACCCAAACTTATCAGATGTCTAGAATCAATTTTTGAACATTGCATCCTCAATCATCAATCCATTACATTTTATAATAATTCTGAAAATTCTGAGTGATGGAAATACCAATGATTCTGTCAAGTTTTCATCTATATGAATTGAAAAGCCTCTTTCCCTCCACTGGCTAACTGTAGACATAATAGCTTGAACCAGAGTGGAAAAATACCAGGTGAAAGTCACTCATTATTTCCACATAATATTAAATTGTAGCTGCTGACTTGTATCTCTGGGTAAGTCTACCATGCATAAATCTCAGAATTACTGATTATCTAATAAGATGTAAATTTTGCTAGTCTGTATCATTAAGATGGACATCTTCTTAAATGGTTCATTCTTCTTAAATGAATTTTTACTGCTAATATCTTTGAGTGAATCACACCATAAATAGAATGATTAAATTTCAGTGATTAAGTGAACCCTTAAATTCCTGAAACATTTTATTGATATATGAATTTGTTACCTCTTCCTTGTGTATTTTTGAAGAATTCTTCCTTAATGATATACAGAGATGTAAGATATAAACTGGACTTAAAATACCTCATTCAAGGGAATAAAAATTACAATTGACTGTCCTGTCAGTTTGAAAAGGACTGACAAATCATGAGACAAATTAATTTCTATACATACAAAATGTATACATATAAATTATATATTGTCTTTGCATATACATATATATATGTATATATATATGTAAATATATATATATACACATATATATATATATATACACATAGATAGACAAGTATCATCACCAAAGAAAGGTGAGACAGTTAAAATAGTGTAAAGAATAATCTTATTCAAATAAGATGTTATTTAAGAAAATAGATTATGATATATCACAATGATAAATCTGAAAGTTAAGCCATTATTGAGACAAAAATTTATGTAAGTTTGGAAAAAACTTTACCCATGATGTAATTTATCTAGTAGAGATAATAAAAACATAACTTTCCTCCAAATCTTGAAAAAAACATGTTACTAAACCATAGAATCTTGTGAGAAACATTACTTGATTCTACAAATTTCTCTGAATGAGGGACTATATTTGTTTGAATTTATTTATACAAATTATCTTTCCATTTATAATTTTTTAAAAAATGCAAGTGACATACATAATTAACAAGTTCTGGATGTAAAAATCCTAGGTTTAAATGTTGAATCTTTCCTGTCACTAACTGGTTGACTTTGAATAAATTAGTTCATCTCTCACTATCAATTTGCTTTCTTGAAGAAAGGAGATAATAATTACTTTTCCAAGCTGATATTGGTGAAATGCTCAAATATGTTAACAAATGTAAAAGCATTTTGTAAACTTCAATACAAGGTACAATTAATGAATTCATTAAGATCTAATCTGTTTCCAAACTTAGATTCTACTTCTATGCTATGAAATGTCTTACTTCCATACCTTAGGTAAAAAAAGTATTCTTTGGCAAATGCAGTTCAGTGAGTCTCAGGAGTTTAGACAAACAGGTCCAAAAATTATAAAAAAGAAAGTCAGCGTTAACAAAATAAAGCAAAGAGAGAAGATGATTATTTTTCTTCTAATCTAAGGGTTCTTAACTTTTTGTATGTCTTAGACCTTCTTGGCAATCTAGTGAAGCCTGTGATCCCTTCTCATGAGGTTCTTGAATAGTGGAAAGAAATGCTAAATTTTATTTAGAAGTTAGTGAAAATAAAGATATAATTTTTACCCATACAAATTTATACTTCCCCTCACTAAAATTTATATATTAATTTCCATTTAAGAATACTCATTCAAGCTTGTCAGCTTTTATTAGCCCAGTAAAAATTTTCTGTGAACAACCAACTTGTCTAACCTATTTATATATCTTTATTAATTTAAACTAACAAAAAGACTTATTCATTAGACTTTCCTTCTGAATTATATAGCTATTCTTCTTAATGGATTATAATATTAAAACTCAAAAAATACTCAATGTTTACTTATGTTAGTAAAATATTAATAGAGGAAGAGAAAAATCATCATAATAGATTAATACAATTTTTAAAATCTGAAAAAAATGGTAAATTCACTTGTGAACTGCAAAGAAGTCAAATGACAGATCTCATATAGCATTTACTTATGTAAATATCTTGTATTATGCTTTTTTAAACTATAAAATGTATATGTCATTTTAATATAATAGGGAATAAATCTATACTAACAAATGAATAATGGAATGATAGAATAAGAAAGATTTTTGCAAATATGCAGAATATTAATTCATAATTATCATTTTAATTATATATTTATAGTGTGTTATATATTATACATATACATACAATATAATATATAACACAGATGTAGTTTGCATATCTAATATATGTATAATTATAATGATAAATATAATTTTACTATAATCTACTATCTTTTCTTTCTTTTTTATATGTAATCATTTTTCTCCAACAACTCAAGATAGTATGTTTTCCAACTTAAAGTGTATACTCAGTATGACTTGCTTATCTTCTTTGCTTTTTTCTCTATTTTAAAAACTTTTATTCTCCCCCCTTTTTTGGTTTTATTATATCAAGGTTAAATCTCGGGTTTATGATCTTTAATTTCTTTATGAAAGTCAATTTAAAATAATTTCTATATCTGTTATAAATTTAAAGATATATATTTTCAAAGCATTCTATCAGATTACCAAATCCACTGTCTCTCTAATTCAATTTAGTTAATAGTCTGATGGTTACACTGGACAAAAGACAAAAAATTACCAGTTACTTCATAATCTAGTTTAATAATTTAAGATGATCTAGTTGAGCTCTTCAGAAAAAAGTTATAAATTTACACAAATGTGTGTTCATGTATATCTGTATGTTTATTTTAATATGTGTCTATATGCACTACTCCTGTAATAATTTTTTCAGGAACCTAGTGCTTTCATGTTATCTCATGATTACTGAGTATCCCACTATAGTTTGTATTCTCAGGGAAATTTCCCATACTTGAAAATTAACTTTGTCTTCCTTCTCTCCTCAGAAATCACACATATCCAAAGTGCCCTTATCACAAATAGCTTTCTTCTTATATATTAAATAATTCTCCTATAGGTTCTTATGATTGGTAGGATACATAGAACTCACATTATACTAACCTAAGGGAATTATGTAATTTTTATTATTTGACTTTTAGGCACCCTTGGTAGTATTTATGGAAGAGATATTTCAGTTGAGAGAAGAACTTCCTTATTTTGTGTAAATAAGGCAAAGGGAACATTCTACTCACTCTATAAGTTAGCTCTGAAACAGCAAATTTTAAGGTTTACAGGCTGGCTCCATACTTAAACCCAAAGCACTTTGGTTCTCATAGATAGAGCAGATCAAGTCCCATTGTTTGGGCCCTGTTTACCTCAGAGTGAATGTAAATAGCAATTGTTTTTATTTGCACCAGAAATCCAGAGTGTCTTTCCCTCCCTTCCTCCCTTCCTCCCTTCCTCCCTTCCTCCCTTCCTCCCTCCCTCCCTCCCTTCCTCCCTTCCTCCCTTCCTCCCTTCCTTCCTTCCTTCCCTCCCTTCAGACCATTTTCTACCTCATATCTTACCTAGTCTCAATCACTAAATGGGTATGGCCTCAGTCAGACTAAGACCTGTTAAAGACTTTAGCTTAAAAAGATCAAGGTCTGCTATTGCATCAAGGACCATCTCCAGTTTTTTAATCTTTGTCTTGCACTGGACCTAGATCCCCCAGGAGGGGAAAAAATGAAGTTGATGACTTTGAACAGCTTTAAGAACTTAAATTCATTTGCATGTCATAACATCACCTCCCCGATATCATGGTCTTTGAGAACAAAGGACAAACAACAACAAAAAATTTAACTCTGAAATAAAATGTAATTATTTTCAATTGTGATTTCGTTCAGGGATAATAACCATTTTGATTCTAAATTGACTTAGAGCTCGGGACTTAATTTTAAGTATCTTAAGACATGTACACATTTAGAAGACAAGCATTTTTCAGTTCAATTCTCCATTGCTATTACCATATATAAGCTTCTTAATTGTCTTTTTGTTGTTGTTGAATTATTTCAGTCATGTCAAACTCTTTGTAACCCTATTTGGAGTTTTCTTGGCAAAGATACTGGAATGGTTTGCCATTTTCTTATCTAGTTCATATTATAGATGACTAAACTAAGACAAACAGTGTCACACAGGTAATAAGTGTCTGAGGTCAGATTTGAACTCAGAAATATGTCTTCCTGATTTTAGGTCCAGAACTCCATCCACTGTGCCACCCAGCTGTTTATTAGCTGATTATTGGAGATGGTATTTTTATAAAAGAAAACCTTTAATTTTCATTTATTTATATGTTCAGACTTCAATTCCTCTCTTTCTGATCTTTTTTCTCCAGATTTCCAGGTCATATTCATTCCCTTCATTTGCATTGGAGTACACATCAGAAAAAAAAAAAAAAAAAAAAAAAAAAAAGTAAAAACCTTTCACTGAGATTTGATTTTCTCCAGATATGAGAGTTATATTGTCTGCTCCTTAGAAAAAGAAAACTGACTTGATTTCATCAGCTGATTCATATATCAAGTTACAGAGGGAAAAATAGTTAGCACAGAAACACATTTCCCACAGCAACCTTTTTGAAAAATTTCAAGACATTAATTTCTTGTCAAAACCAGTAATGTGCTAATCCAGCCAAACATGAGGTACTGAAATGTACTGTAAGAAAAGATGATATAAGATGTCACATTGTTCAAGTTTGATTTCTTTTTGAATGCAGCCCATGTTTGCTGCTCTTTTTATGTCAAACTCCAAGTACCCCTTCTCCAGTCTTACCTTCATATAAACACTAATAAGCCAATACTGATCTCCTTAAAGTAGGGATGTCAGTGGTGATTGATTCCATTCATTTATTTCTTCTTGTTTTAGTATCATTCAATTTCTCAAAAAAATCCTTTTATGGCTGAATTTGTCACAGATGTGGTGTCTTGGTTAAGAGGAAATGCCATCCATGTGATTCTGAAAATGACTTCCTTTCTTTTTTAAAACTTTTTTAAAAAATTAAGCTTTCTCTTTCTTCCTTTTTTTATTGTTGGCAAAACCAAAAGAGCAATTTCCTCCTTTCTTCTCTTTGAGAAACAAAGGGATTTCTCTACATTCTTGTGAGTGCTTTACCTAACCTAATTTTATGGATCAAAAAGAGAGATGTTATTGTTTTAGTCATATCTTTATTTTCATTAAAAAAAAAATCAGTGATAGAATTAACGTGTTTTTATATGGAACCAGAATATTCACCAAGATTTCACATTTCTCATCCAGGTTCAAGCATTATTGATGAGGTGAGGATTGCAATTCTTCATTCAAAATAAATATGTGACAAATCCACAGTAGCCATTCTCTTTGTCAAGAGATTGATTTATTTAGGAAAATAGGTTACAGACAAAATGAAGGGATACAATGGACACTAGGAACAGTAAATATGAAATAGTAGGAGAGCATAGGAGAGAGAAGTTTCCCAGGGGAACTCATAATTAACCAGGAGAAAGGAAATCTTCCCTGAGGTGTGAATAAGCCATTGACTAGCATTTATAGTGAAGTTTAGTAGACTACCCAGAGTTAGCTGCAGTCAAGGAGTCAAGGAGAAAGATGCTATTAGAAAGAAAGCACTATATACATATATACATACATACAGACAGACAGACAGACACACACACACATACACACATATATATATACACACATACATACACACACACACACACACACACACACACACACACACACACAGGAGAACAGATTAAGTCCACATCATTATCATATAGTATAAATAATGTATTACTAGGAGTAGGGACACATGTTTTTGGTCCAGATATGAGAACTATACCTTATCACCTTGAACATATCATCCAAATATTTGGGGCCTCAGTATCCTAATAAATAAAAAAGAATGTCAGTATATTAATAAATAAAAAAGAATGGAAGATGGCAAAATAAGTCAGAAAATTCCAAGCTCTTGAGAATTTCCCAACAAACAAAACAAAATTGCATTTCAATATAAACATAGTTTGTGAAGAACAAATAAAACTGAGGCAGAACAGGTGCTTTCCTGGAACAACCTGATAAGATGAGAAGAAATAACCCTAGTATAGAGATCTAATTGGTGTGAAGTATAAACCTCCAGTGTAACTCCCCTGAAACAAGTAGAGAGAAATTGGAGAGTCAGGAGGTCTGAGTTAGGAAGATTGAGAGGACCTTGACTGATTGGGAATGCCAGGCTGATATATGCTGCTTAGATGCAGCCTTGGATAAGAAGGAACAAGCATACATGGTGAGTGCAGAAGCAGTGGGGCAGAGATGCTGCTAGTGGTGGGCTTTTATAGGGGAGACCTGAAGATCTTGGTTTTGGGCTCCATGCCAAAGGGGAGAACTGAAGTGAAGCCAGAGGCACCATCCCTCCAGTCCAGGATTAAAGGTGACCACACTAATAATATATATATGTATATGTATATGTATATGTATATGTATATGTATATGTATATGTATATGTATATGTATATGTATATACATATGTATATATATATACACACACAAACATATATTATATATTTATTACTGCTTTTCTTCTATTTTTTCATTATATATGTATATATTATATTTTGTTTTATGATTTCTTTTCTTCTATTTTTTCATTCTTTATATATATGTATATATATAAATAAATATTAAAGATTCATAAATATAAAGAATGAAAATATAGAAGATAATATAAGAAAAACAACGCTTAGGGAAAGGATGCAGAAAACATAAGAATAATTGGATTCCCTGAAAGGTGTGACTTAAAAAAGAACCTTGACACAGTAATACAAGAAATAATCAGAGAAAAATGTCTTGAAGTGAAAAAATAAAAAGTGCCAGGGTTGATAGGGATGGTGATGGGGGGGAGGTAAGAGGGGAGTAAAAATTTAAAAATCCACCAATCACCATTTCAAAGATATCCTAGAAGGAAAACATATAGGAACATTTATGCTAAATTTTGAAACCTCCAGATTAAAGAGAAAAGTTTACAAGAAATAAAAACAAAACAAATAAAACCAATTCAAATATGCTGGAGCTACAACTAGAATTGTATAAGACTTATCAGAGGCTACTAAAATAGACTGCAGGTCCTAGAATATTATATATTGATAGTAAAAACAAAAAAACCTAGGTTTGAAATCAACAATATTACATCCAGCAAAATTAAGCATAACATTGAATAAGGGAAAAAAAATGAATTCACAGACTTTTGGAGTTTTGACTCAACCAAACCTGAACTCAATAGAAAATCTAACATTTAGAGCCAGCATCAAAGAATAATTTCAAGGGACCAAAACAAGGAGAAACTGTTTATGTTTTTTTAGAAATGGAAGTGTAACCATTTGTCTGAGATTGACATCCGTAATTGAGAAGTCCTAAAAGAAAGATTTGGGCAAAACTGATTAATATGCTAAAACACAAAAATATCTAGGAAAAAGCAATAATAGTAATTATGTTGTATGAATGAGGTGCAGAGGAAGAACCAATGTAGAGGCAGAAGACAAGGGAAGAGGCAAAGGGAGCTGGTTATTCAGAAAAATTTCTTGTATATGGGAACACTTTATGAAGGAAATAGAACCCTCCAAAATCTATAAAGAAATAAGAGGAGAGAGAACAGGATAAGATGGGATATAGAAGAGTGTGTAGATTTATGGCAGTGGAACAAAGTATTTGATTAATGGAAAAGGCATATAGAGGGAGAGAGTGTGGTGCAGGATAAGGTGGGACACAGAAGAGTGTTTAGATTAATGGAAGTGGAAGAGGACAGAGCCAAGATAGTGGAGTAAAGGGAGGGACTCTTGCAAGGTTTCCCCTAACCCCTCCAAATACTTTTAAATAACAACTCTATTACTCTATAACTCAATAACAAATTTTAGAGCATTAAAACCAACAAAACTATGGAGTTGAACAATTTTCTAGTTGAAAATAGTTTATAAAGTTAGCAAGAAAGTACCATTTCATGAGGCTGAGTTGGCAAATCATGGGACAGAGAACATAAACATGGCCCTGGCCCTGGCCCCAGCAAAAAAGGAGAGTCAATGAATGCATTGCAGCAAGGGCTGCAGGGGCAGCAGCAATGGCATATGGAGGTCTCAGCTCACAGACAGTAAAAGGTTCAAGAACAGCTAGTCTCAAGCAAACTATAGGGATCTCTTTCCTAGCACTGAGGCTGATATGTTGCTTTGCTCATACTCAAATCCTGGACTCAGTTCTGGCTCACAGTCCCAGGGAGATGAGGTACATTAATCCCCTAGAACTTGAAGCCACAGATGAGCAGGGAACTCCCCTTACAGTACCAGAAAAGAATGTTTGTGGTCACTCACAGACCAGAGCATGGACTAGTAGAGTAGTAAGTATACTTCTCCTTGGATCATAGAACCTTGGAAGAATTGAAAACTTGAAGGTCCCTAAAAAGATCTCTGAGAACAGCAGCACAAAACCCCTAAAATTTGGAACATTTATCCTCCACCCTGGAAACAGAACCACAATTTAACAAAGAGATAAAAGTCAAGTAATAGGCTGGAAAATGTACAACGAACAGAAAAAGATTTCAATTGTAGAAAGTTACTATGGTTCCAAGGAAGATCAAAACACACATTCAAAAGAAGATAACAAAGTCAAAGTTCCTATAGACAAAGCCTCCAAGAAAAATAAGAATTGGTCTTAGGCTCTGGAAGAGCTAAAAATGGATTTTGAAAGTCAAGTAAGAGAGTTAGAGGGAGAATTGAGAAGAGTTGCAAAAGGAAGTACAAAAAGCTAATGAGGAGAATGCCTTAAAAAGCAAAAATAGTCAAATGGATAGGAGGTACAAAAGCTCACTGAGGAAAATCATTCTTGAAAAATTAAATTTGAGCAAAGCTAATAACTATAAGAGAAATCAAGAAATCATAAAAGAAAACCAAAAGAATCAAAAATAGAAAGCAATGTGAAATGTTTTATTGGAAAATCAATAGACCTGGAAAATAGATCTAGGAGAGAGAATTTTAACATTTTTGGTCTCCCTGAAAACCATGATAAAAAAAAATACCCCAGATATCAAGAAATTATATTTCAAGAAATTAACAAGGAAAAGTGCCCTGATATTTTAGAACCAAAGAGTAAAATGGAAATTGAAAGAAGACACTAATCACTTCTTGAAAGAGATGACAAGATCAAAATTCAAATTCTGGAACTCTCAGGTCAAGGATAAAATATTGCATGCAACCAGAAAAACAAAACAAAACAAAACAACAACAACAAAACAAACTGGTTCAAGTTCAGTAGAGCCACAGTTAGGATAATACAAGATTTAGTTGCTTCTACATTAAGGGATGGGAGGGCTTGGAATATGATATTACAGCAAGTAAAGGAGCTAGAATTACAATTAAGAGTATACTTAGCAAAAGTGAGTATAATCCTCAGGGGAAAAGGTGTATATTCAATGAAATAAGATTATTTTCAAGCATTCATGATAAAAAGACCAGAATTGAATAGAAAATTTGACTTTCAAATACATGTCTCATGAGAAGCATAATGAGGAAAGGAAAACCATAAGGGACTTAATGAAGTTAATCTGTTTATATTGCTGCATAAAAAAAATGATACTTGTAATTACTAAGAATTTCTCATCATTAAGGCAATTAGGAATATATAGACAGAAGGCACAAGTGTGAGTTGAATATGAAGATATATTACCCCAAAAAATAAAATTAAAGAGTAAGAGAGTAATGTATTGGGAGAAAGGGAAAGGGAGCTCTGGAATGCTATAAATTATCTGCCAGTAAAAAGGCAAGAAAAATTTTTACAGTGGAGGGAAAAAAGGGAGAGGAGGGGAATGAGTGAATTTTACTGTCATCAGAATTAGCTCAAAGAAGAAATAACTTACATATTCAATATGTTTGGGGACAACTCTATCTTTGTTGCCACAGTTCTCCTTTAATGTCTTGACACAGTTTCCCTAATTGTCTTATTCAATTACTCTGCCTCAGGTTATAATATTTCCTTTTAATGTTAGGATAAAGTTCTTATATCTTAGACCTTAGGCTATACTTATTCCCTCTTAATGTTTGATGGGATGAAGGTCTTTATTCATTTGAGATATCATTAGAATATCAGGAGCCTCTCCAGTACCTCCCATTATGTCTTGGTCATCCCCATCCAGGTACCTCCCCCATTATGTCATTGTTCTTGTTATCCTATAAAAAAATCTTGTATTTGGCATTCACAGCTGGATATTTTGAGACTAGAGTCCAATACAGTCAATTGATTTACTCTCCAATAAATTAATAATCAAATTGTTCTCTAATCTCTATCCTGCCTCAGTTTCTCCAGCATTACACTACCTGCCTCCATAATAATTCTTTTTCTCAGGGCAAAGAGTTGGAAATTGAGCAAATGTCCATCATTTGGAGAATAGCTGAATAAGTTGTGGTATATGATTGTGATGGAATACTATTATTCATTGGGAAATGATGACCTGGATGCTTCACAAAAAATGTCAATAGTCCTCCATAAGTTCATGCAAAAGGAAGTGTACTGTGTACAAAATAATAGCAACATGGTAGGATGATCAGCTACAAATGACTTTGCTATTCTCAGAAATAAAATGATACAAGACTACTCTGAAAGACTTATGAAGAAAAACTCTATCCATACCCAGAAAAAAGAAAAAATTTGTTTCTAAATACAGATTGAAGCATACTTTTTTTTTCCACTTTATTTTTTTGGAAGGGGAAAATTTATGTTTCCTTTTCCAACATGCATTTATGGAAATATTTTGGATAGCCTCACATGCCTTCTCATGGTGAGGAGGGGAGGAAGAGAGAGAATTGAGCTCAATATTTTAAAAACAAATATTTAAAAACATGTTTTACATGTAACTTGGAAAAAGCAAAATACTAATATATTGTGTTGTGTGTGTGTGTGTGTGTATGTGTATAATAGCAACTAAAAGAAATAATTATTGTACAACCAGTTCATAAATAAAGGGTGCAATATTTAATCATGAAAAAATAGATTAATTGGAGTGGCCTTATAAGGTATGTAGATTTATGTGAATAGGATAAAGAGGAAGGGAAAAGGTAGGGGAGAAGAAAAGGGAAGGATCCATGGGTGGGAGAGGCTAAAAAAATAGCAAGGCAAGTTTAGGAGGAGAACTGAAGTAGGAATTTTGCAGGGATAGGAAATAAGAGATAAATACAAATGTAGTAACAAGGATCAAGAGTAGTATTTATTAGAAAAAAGAGTTGGACTAATAATCATTGATCTCAGATAAAGACAAAGATTCACTCAAAAGAGGAATCTACATTATATGTCAGTCATATTAATACTGTTTTAGATGCATGTCTGTTCTATGTGTAAATGCATTTATATGTGTTATGTGCATAAGTATGCATGTAGGCAAATATATGTGTGTACACATGTATATATGTGTATTGGGTGTGTATGCATAAATATATATATATGTGTGTGTGTTAGTATATGTCTCTCTGTATGTATATATGTATATGTGTATCTATCCATCTCTATACATATGTATATATATATATATATACACACATATATATATACACACACACACACACACACACACACACACACACACACACACACACATATATATATATATATATATATATAAAGATATCTGTGCTTAACTGTAGCCTGCTTTGGCAAGGTAGGGGCGGGAATGACAGGGGGAAAAAAATAAAATAAAAAGTGCACAGCAGAAAACAAAAGAATAACCTACAAGGCCCCAAAGAAAAGTTGGATGGTCATGAATAGTCTTCTATTATTATATATGCTTTCTTGAAATGAAAATATATTGTTACATATTTCGAATCCTTCCTAATGTTCTGCTGAGCACAGGGTAATGTTTCTTTTATTTTCCTTTTTCTGTTTTCCTTTTTCTATTTTTTCTCACTTTATATTTAATTTTAAATAAGTATATTAAAATTTATTTTAAAAATAAGTAAAAAGAGTTAGTTTGACTGGATGATCTCTGAAGTGCCTTCTAACTTTACTTTTTTTTTTTTTTTAATACTAAGCTCAGTGTTGTGTGGTACGGAAATGGTGAAGGGTCACCATTTAATAAAAAAGCTGGAGAGAGCTCTAGAGAAAAGCAAAGTTTATTGTACATTCTCGCGAGAAGGGCGTCCCACTCTTCGAGTAGACTATCGAAGAGAGGAAGCGCCTCCTGTGGGCAGGACAGCACCTTTAATCCCTAACGCAAAACGCCCCCTCCCACCACTGACCCTCATCCTCATTGGCTGAGAGTCTTACATTCTAAACGCGAGATCTACCCATGAAATTGAACTTGACCAATAAGTACATAGTTGCCCATATTTGGATGAAATAGGGAGATGTCATAGGAGGGCAAGGCAATGCCCTTCAGAGTCCTTCAGGCCTACTCGAACTCTGAAGTAGATGAAGCCTTACTCGATTTTCACAACTGTCTTGAAAGATCTCACCTCATCTCATTCAGTCCCTCCTCTTATTTTGTACACTGAGATCTCTTCAAATTTTTTGTAACATAATTTCACATTTCCTATGAATTCCTCACTTCCTTCTGGTTTCTGTTGGCCTTGGGCCACAGGCTCCACCCTTACCCTTTTAACAGCATCTATTTAACAGACCCTTCAGCTTTCTCTTCCAACCTGATCATTCCAGATGATGAGTTTTGGACAATTCTGGTTATTAATCTGATCAAACAAGGGATGTAGATAGGGAATAATATAACACCACTAAAAGCTATAAGGCCCAACCAAAGGAGCTGCTTCCACCAGCTTCCCAAACCAGGACCATCTAGAAGTATTGAACAGTGAGGGTCCAAGTCTGTACAGGAACATGAGCAAGTTTCCTAATGTTCTTAGTGATTTCCTTCACTAGATTACCATTGTTACCAATCTTTATACAACATGTGGATAAATTTAGTTTAGCACAAACTCTCCCTTCCTCAGCCAACAAATAATCCAGCACAAGTCTATGTTGTAAAACAGCCTCTCTGGTTTGAGTAGCTTCATCAGCCAAAAGATGTAGTGCCTCAGCTGTCTGATTGGTGATAATCTCTACAACTGCCTGAAGCCTAATTATCCTGTTCAACATGTATATTGGAGTTCTATATCCCCAACTTCCATCTTGAGCCCAGGTCGCTGGCCCATACTCTTTGACTATTCTTTCTGGAGGCTAGGCCTCACCCCAACCATTTGCATCTCCAGTCCAAGTGATGGAGGTATCTAAACTCCGTTTCTCCCTTCCCAAATTATCATACAACTGAATCCCTAAATATTGGTTTGCCTGTTCGGGAAGAAAGAAAAATTTTGGCCTTATTAGTCCAATATAACAATTCCCTGTCCAATTGAGAGGCAGATGAGTATAGGCAGTTAAACCACAGATCCAATAATGACCCTTTAGAGCAGGTTGTTCCCTTGGAAATATGTCTGAGCTATTCCTTGTAAAAGGGTAATATTGTTGGTCTCTCGTCCCTAGGGGGCTTCCCCCACAAAGGGGTCATACTGGCATTTTCATAAACCTTGCTCTTTTCTCCAACTACAATTGGCAACTGGCCACTGGCCTGTTAGATTAGAGGTACTCCAAAATGTGGAAAACAGAGTCCCATGTTGCCCGGGTGTCCCTGGGGTGACATTATACCAACCCCATTGGTAACTGTACCCAATGTATATGTTCCCTTTCCTCTTATTCTCTTTTATACATCTCAATACATCCCATTCTACTTCACTACACTCAGCAGTAGTGACTTGTTGATAGCAATATCCCTGCTCTCCTATTTCTGGGAGAACATCCAAGGTACAGTCTTTCCAGTCCTTCCCACACTTCAATTGAGGATTCCTCCCCGTATCCCGCCAATATTTAGACATTTTTGTACAGTCAATTGTCTTTGGCCTCAGGTCTGTTCTCGAATAGGTCCACTCACAAACACTATTTCCCAGCTTCAAACCTCGTCCTGTCTGATTTAAGCAGTATTTCCCTTTCCTATCTTTGGTCAATGACCACTGATGTTTCTCTTCTAAATTCCAGAAACCGGTCCCATTATGAATTTGGGATCTGTTGCTAAGGATCCAGGCTGGGCTTAGGGGGACAGGTACCCATGGCCATTGGTTCAATTGTTGGGATCCACCACAGATCCAACAATTTGATAAGTTAAATGTCCTTCCTATATTCTGCATGAGCAGGAGAAATTGGTTCTCATCTCTAGAAGGTCATAAGGAAATAGATAAACCCAAAGCTTAGGGAGAGCCTCATAATGTTCAACTATTATAACACCGTGAAGTTAAGGTGAACTTCCCAAAGGAAAATATATCAAATCACAAACAGGCAAAGAGACCCAAAGTAAGAAAAGTCATACAGTTACAATTCCCATTCAGTGGAGGTCCCCTCCTCTTATGTAATTGGAGGTCTCCCCTGTCTTCAACTGTCCACTCTGATAAAGGTGGCGCCACAGGTCCTTTTGTCCTGGTGTGGTGTGTCCAGCCTCGTTCCTGGGTGCGAATCGCAGTATCTGAAGTCAGTATCACTTGGTAGGGTCCGTCCCAGCACGGAGTCAGCTTCTCGTCCTTCCAGGAACTGATCAGCACCCAATCACCAACCTGAATTCTATGAACAGGGAAACCTAGAGGAGGAGTCTGAGCTATTAGCCCTTTCTGTTGAAGTCCTTGCAAATGTTCCAGCAATGATTTAACATATCTCTTAACAAACAAATCCTTAGTTTCTAAAATAGGCTCCCAGTCTCCCTTAGGATAAGCCTGGAAAGCATGACCATACAATAATTCATAAGGTGAAAGCCCAATATCTCTACGTGGCTTGGTCCTGATTCTAACCAGAGCGAGAGGAAGGCATTTCGTCCAAGGTAGTTGGGTCTCTAAAGAAAACTTAGTCAACTGCCGTTTTATTTCTTGGTTCATCCTTTCTACGTTCCCAGAAGAGGGAGGATGCCAAGGGGTATGGAGATCCCAAGTGATTTCTAAGGCCCTAATCAGATTCTGCAATACCTGGGCAGAAAAATGTGTTCCCTGATCCGAGTCTATCCTCTCCACCATTCCGTACCTAGGAATAATTTGTTCTAATAAGACCTTACTTACTGTCGAGGCAGTTACTCGGCCTGACGGGAATGCCTCCACCCATGAGGTCAGATGGTCCACTATGACCAGCAAGAACTCGACCCACTGGTGGCAGCTCAGTAAAGTCCACCTGGATGCTTTGGAATAGTCTGATTCCAGGAGGTCGTCCCCCTTTTGGAAGCTGGCGTTGGGCAGCCCTGTTAGTCCTTCGACAAACAAGACAACCGTCCACCAGTTGTCGAGCCATAGTATATAGGCCGGGGGAAACATACCTTGTCAGTATAGCATCACACAGGTTTTGGACATCCCAATGACTGCCCTGGTGCAGTTGCTGAAGGACTTGCCTCATACTTGCTTTGGTCAGTACCTCTCTGCCATCAGGTAAGAGCCATCATCCTTCCGAGTTCTCAACTGCTCCGAGAGTTGAGGCTTTCTCTTTTTCCTCCTGAGTAAAACTAGGAGAGGGTAGACTAGGGGGAAGTACAGGTATCAAAGCCATTATATGAGAGATTTCCTGATCTCCGGCTCCCTTGGCCTCCCGGTCTGCTAATCTATTTCCCCTTACCTCAAAAGAATTTCCCATCTGATGTCTCTTTACATGTATTACTGCTATATTCCTAGGAGTCAGAATATTTTCTAGTATCTCTCTCTGACTAGTGTATGATGAACCAGTTCTTTACCTTTACTGTTTACATATCCTCTTTCCTCCCAAATCCTCCCAAATACATGCACCACACCCCAGGCATATTTAGAATCAGTATATATATTCCCATCTTGGTCACACAATAATTTTAACGCTTGATTTAAAGCATACAATTCACAGCAATTCACAAGTTTGAGCAGACCAATGGGCAGGTAGACTGCCCTTGGTAACAGTGGAAGTTCTAACAAACCCATTTCTTTTCCCATTTACCATCCTAGAAGAACCATACATAAATTCTAAACAAATATTTATCATAACCTTGTGTTGATAACAATAAGGAATTTGTCCCAATGAGTTTATATCCAAGTAGATCTTTCATAAGTGAACATTATTCATACAAATCAGTTTGTTTTTAAAAACATCCAATGCAAATACAATCATATACAGAATGTCTAATGACACACAAGAGAATTCAAGAAGTTTTGATAAGAGATTCCCATTAACTTGTAATGGGAGAGACATTCTGCTATTCTGAAACATAAGGTCTTATCAAGTATTCTGATAAAGAGGCAGGGGGGGGGTTTTGCAGAACTAAGAGGCAAGAAAACTGAGGCAGGACTGAGTCAGGACAATAATTCAAAGTTAAAACATAAGCTAGCCAATCATAGTCTAGCAAATTTTCAGCTAGAGTCCCCTGTAAAGGCCTTTTGTCTCTGCAGCCTTCTCCAAACCCCGCATCTGCTAAAATCAGGTGTGTCTAGCTAGTGGACAGGTAAAGAACTTTTTCAACTTTTTGCAGCCTCTCCCTTATCTGTAGAGACAAGAGAGGAGATCTGTAAAGACAAGACAACAAAAGGAGACCTTTCGTCAATCGCAGCAATTCTTAAAAGAATTGTGCCGAGCATAGAGCTCTAACAACGATCCAGGCCAGAAGCAGCCTGGATGTCCGCTGCAAAAAAGAAAAAAATCTTTTACCTTTTCCAGAGTTCCATTCAGTACCCAAATTATGTCTAGTTTTCGAGGTCCTTCAATGATGAGGTAAGCAAAGAGTAAGTAGTTTCCAATTCGGCCTGAACTGAAATAAGACATCAGTTTCTCCCAATTTTCTGACCAGTTGAAATCTCAGTTTCCCTTCCCCCCCCGTTTACAGAAATTATCAGATTATACACAACAGACTAGTAAATTTCCCAAAATAGCAATAGTCATACAGTTTTATACAGCAATAGTTCTGTTCTCCAGGGGACAAAAAGGAAGCAGGATTAAAATTTTTGCAAATAACCCTATCAAATTATCAGATCAGATTAAAATAATCTTTAAACAAGGAGACTATCATGCATGTAAATAAATATTGAATAACTTGTTTTCAGAAAACTTCAGTTCCAACTCCTTAGAACAGTTATAGACTTGAAAAATAAAAATAAAACATTCAGTTATCAACACCATATAAATGTAGGCTTTTCCTTTAAACAGTAGAAATAATTAATATCTAAATCAGCAAGGAGGTGCACAAAAAACCCCACTATACTTAATGGGAGGAGGGACCTCTCCACGTGGTCACCCTTCCCCCACACCACCATGCTTCCCGACCCAATATATCATAGCTCCATTTAAACTATTAATTACTTTTACAAATCAATCTTTCCTGTCCCGCCTTTAAGTAAATATATATGTATATATTTTTAAACTTTACACTTCAATGTTTGCACGTAACTGACCCAAATTTCATAAAACTTAGTACATGCCCAACAGAGCTGACAAACACTTAAGGCATAGCTCAGTTACAAATTACCCAATTACCTCTAGCAAACATACCATCGAAGTAGGGAGATACAACCACAACCTCCCCTAAGTAAGCTACCAGCATTGTTTTAAAAACCTATGTTTTAACTTAAAATCCCAATCACAGCTTTAATTCCCAATAATATAAAACTACTTTGCTATCATATTTAAAACAATGAATTTCACTAAATAGCGGTTTCTTTCCCCTTGCCCATGTGGCCCTGCTGCAGTCAGGACACGTGGGAGGAAGAGGAAGGAAGCCACCATCTTCACTGGCTCAATCCCACATACTTCCCCATGTACAGGGTTTCTGATCCCAAATGGGATTTACTAACAGCTATTTCTGGTCAGCTGAAACGAGCTGAAACGACCCCTGCTTCAAAAGACCTAGTTCTCCTCCCTGCCCGAAGGCCCCTGGAAGGGCTAATGGAATTAAATCCTCTCAGGTCCTTCCTTTCAGGTACCATTTAATCCTTTTGGCACCACCAGTCTGCAACAAAACAACAATACCTTATCATCTTTTTCTTGCTTTTTATTTTTCCTCATATTTTGGCAGTTTGTTCCAATTACTTAATTTATCTCCCAAGGGAATATCTACCGGTATTTTCTGATATTTTTCTCATTTCTCTCCGCGAGGGCTGGCTGGGACTAGGCCACACCCATTGAATTTGGAAGGAGTTTAACAGACTCCTAAACGCCCAAACACGCTAACTGTCACCAGTTAACCCAGTCACCCAGGAAGGCCTAGCTCTCTTCCTGTCTACCGTCTACAGCCCCCTCCAGAATCTATAACTAGACTCAAGGGGCTTCACAGGACGCTTACCTCCACTGGGTTGCTGCGCAGCAAATTTCTTGACTGATCTGTCCTCCACCAACCGGTTGGGATTTTCACCGCGGAGTTTCCGTTGCTTTTCTCTGAGTTTCTCCACTTCGGGTCCACTCTACGTCAGGGAGCAAGGAGAAGCCCCTGGAAGCTGGCGGGCTGCCTAAATCAAGGCAGGGCGCCATCCCACTAGCACCCAGGAGTTCACTTACTCACCGAGTAAAGGATCCCGGACGAGCCCCCAAACTGTGTGGTACGGAAATGGTGAAGGGTCACCATTTAATAAAAAAGCTGGAGAGAGCTCTAGAGAAAAGCAAAGTTTATTGTACATTCTCGCGAGAAGGGCGTCCCACTCTTCGAGTAGACTATCGAAGAGAGGAAGCGCCTCCTGTGGGCAGGACAGCACCTTTAATCCCTAACGCAAAACGCCCCCTCCCACCACTGACCCTCATCCTCATTGGCTGAGAGTCTTACATTCTAAACGCGAGATCTACCCATGAAATTGAACTTGACCAATAAGTACATAGTTGCCCATATTTGGATGAAATAGGGAGATGTCATAGGAGGGCAAGGCAATGCCCTTCAGAGTCCTTCAGGCCTACTCGAACTCTGAAGTAGATGAAGCCTTACTCGATTTTCACAACTGTCTTGAAAGATCTCACCTCATCTCATTCAGTGTTCTATTAGGAGCTCATAGAAACAAATTGTTTTTATTTATTTTTTCTTTTTTTCAACACTTTGACATTCACATACAGACACAGATCTATATCTGTGTATGTATACACATATATGACACAGATATGGCTGTGTGAACAGCACACAATACATATAGCTAAAATTATTCTATACTAACATAAAAAGCATGTATATATGTAAACTGTGCATGTTTATATATAAAATACAGAATATGCATAAATATTCACATTAATAGCACATCTTTCTTCTATCCAATAATATTAATAATATTAAGGCCCGGGACTCTAGAGACACGAATACTGTTTTAAAAATCAAATAAGTTATGATTTAGGCACATGTATCCTTTTTCTGTACCCTTGTATCTCAAGTTTCCCCTTAATTCTCAGGAGCTTTTAGGACAGCTCTTTTTTTCATATAATAAAACTAAATATTTTCCATATTTATGTAAGACTGCCTAGGGGCTCTTAAAATAGAGTCCATGAATTTGGGATTTTTTCCAGTATTTTGATATTTATTTCAATATAATAGTTTTTCTTTGTAATTTTACACATTATACATCTCCCCCTCCCTCCCACACACACACACATTCAGAGAAGTGGTCCATAAGTTTCACCAGTCCCATGACATAGAAAAAAAGGTTATGCTATAAATGGTTCTCATTTCCCACATTTAAATCTGTTTTTACACGTAAACCCACATGAGCACACATGTTGAAAAGAAAAAAAAAAAAGTTAAGGTTGAAACAATGAACAAATGAGTTGTAACAGAGAAATTGAATCAAAAAAATGGATGTATGAATAGAAAATGATTCATTCTTCTTTTCTTCTAAATCTAGGATCAGGAAATCTTTAAGATTTTCTTTAAGGAATATTTGGCTAAACTATAAAGAACATGTCAAATTGAACCATAATTATAGACCAGGTTCAGTCTGGCACTTCTTTATGAGAGAAATGGTAGCCCCAGAAGTGAAGCACTTACTGTACTAATCCAATTAAGATAGCACATAGTGAACCATACATCTGATTATAGCCTGACTTTATGCACACCCAGTCTTTGAGGCATTTAAATTTGCCTTCTATCTTTCAGGAAGGCATTCTATGCAGATTGCAAAAGCTTCCCTTTAATTGCTACTTTAGGTATTCTTGGAATTCATTCTAGTGCTTACCTTAACTCTCCTAGTTCAATATGCTTCAAATAAATTATGTATTAATATTCAGGAGCTAAAAGAAAGCATCTTTTGGTAATCTGGTCCTCATTAAGCTGATAGAGTTCCTAGGGTAAAACTAAGCATTTTATGTGTAATTATATGAGTGACAAATGCAATCTTTGGAGAAGAGAAGCAAATGATGTCAGACTCAACTTTGCTAAATCAGGTAGAAATTCAACTTGATTAGTCTTGTCCCAGTGTAACCTTAATTACCTCATTATTGTACATTATAGGAAAATAAGATAGTACCATGTATTTTTAGCCCTTTTTTTTTTTTTACATGCTAAAGGTATTTCAATTTAATAGGCTAAGTGACTCATATAGAATCTGCAGATTTCGAGGACTCATGATCAATATCTGCATTATTTATTTATATTTTTACTTTTACTATCATATTTACAGTCTGAGCAGTATAGGAATTTCTTCATATACTAGTTCTCAAAAGATAAGTAAGAAGGAATAACCTAAATGAAAATGAGGGATTTAGCATTTCAGTAACTTTCTTCAGCTGAACCATTGGTTAGACTAATTAATAATAACAGAAAAAATTTTGATTTTGATTAAATATGAAATATTTTTCTTCTTTGGAAGTGTTCTTAAAGGCCACAACTAATATTTTTATTCAGAAAACTAAACAGTCTGACCATTTCTATCATCTCCTCATTTTTTTTTTTTCCTCATTTATATCATGCTATTGGAAGCATTTTTCTCCCTTTAATAGGGTGCTCAAGAATTTCCAGTTAGCCATGTTGCTTTCTTCATTTTTGAGCTCCTGGTAAGGAGCCATGGGTCCAATCTGTCCTAGACTCCCCATGCAGAAACTTTTCCCTTTCTAATATAAGAATTTGGCAAGAACTGTTGTGGGAAGATGGGTGGTCCAACAAATACTAGACATTTGGAGCTTTCAAGATCTTCAAAGTTTTCTGTGATGGGATGGGATTGTGGTGCTAGTAAAAAGATACCTGATCAAAGCTTTATAGTAGAAAACCATATTTGCTCTGGTTTCTGAAGTGAAGCCCTTTAACTCACTTGACAATTTATGGATCATCTCTGGAGTATGGCCAAGCTTTCTTAGTCTAAACCAATATAATAAGTAAGCAGTATCATATTCACAAGACTTTTAGCACACATCCCAAAGCCTATGAGTGGTGCATTGATTAAGATGTGTTTTCAATCAAATAATGTACAAAGGACAAACTTACAAGGAGTTTACATTTAATGGGGGGAAACAAAGCATATAAGGAATTTAAAAATATATGGAATAGGTATGAAGAAGGAAGAATCAGAATCTTGTCTGAGTAAATTTAGAAGTGGACCTGGTACAGTGAACAATACAGCCCTGGAAACTTACTCAAAATGAGGGTTCCAGGAGGAACTCATCAATTGGTCTTGCTTTACTTGCATGATAGACTCAACCAATTTCCAAAACATTTATTATATACAATCTCATTGATGAGGTATATTTTGGCAAAGATTGCATTGGGGCCAAAACAGATATTTTTCCAAATTCCCTATTTTTGCTATATTTCTTATATTTGAGGAAAAACAAAATAGTGTTATAGCCTACTGTGAAGTTTTATCTCCTTCTCCCACTTGTTTCCCCTTTTTAAAATATCTGTAAAATCTAACAGAACCATTTATAGCTTAAATTTTATTTGAGTTAATATGTTATGATGGGCTTTGTAAGATTTTTTTTTTTTTAAGGTTCCATCTCTATTTTCATTTTACTAGGATTTTTGAATCATTGTCAAGTTCCATGTTTACCTTTGAGTAGTCTAAGGGAAGACACTTATCTATGTGCCAAAATTGAATAAAAATAGATAATTCAATCCTACTTTTTTGTTTGCTTTAACAATCAACCCAATAGAATGAAAAGTACTTCACCCAATGAAAATTTTGCTTTGTAATTCAGAACTCAGTTTAAAATGTAACGTCATCCACAGAGAACATTTTTCAAGAGATTGTTCATTTTTATGCTTATTATTAACTTTCAGTAGATTCATTATCCTGAATCACTTAAATCTTCTATGAATCTTGCATGTGGAAAATAACCTGGCAGATGCTTAATTTGGGGGAAATGCTTAGTTCCGCATAAAACAACTTTTTCATGAGAAAATGAACTATTAAAGGAAATTATTTATGTGTCTATAAATGCCAACATTTTGGTCATGAGGAGAGGCATAAACAAAATGTTACTTCTTTGAAAACACATAGGTATAATTTAATAGTTAAAGGTCAAAAAGAGAGTTGCAAAAAGTATTTCTGCTATTTTTATATAATCAATCAATGAGCGTGATTATGAAGGACAAACTTTGGGCAAAGCACTGGGAAAGTGATGTGGGAAATACAGTGGAATATATCTTGACAATCTGGTGAGATGACATGTACATGAGGAAAGTTAAATAACAAAAGTAGAAAGTGTAGTATAAGTGTGAAAAAAAATGATGGTGAATAGAAAATCAAGAAAGAGACAGAGATCATTGTAAGCTCCAAAGAATAGGGAAACATAATGAATTGAAACATAGATAAGATTGAAGAGGGGATATTCTTCAATGATGTGAAACAGTGTGAGAAAAGACATAATGAGGAATGGTTGTGAGGGGTGTATGATGGAAATGTACCTGTAATTTTTAGAAGGTGATAAAGAGATCAGTTTGGATAGAATCTGGTGCTTGTGATGGGGAGTAGTACAAGTTGGTCATGGATAGGTTGGTAGATTCTTTGCTATCAATCTAAATGTAAATCTTGAAGACACTAGAAAACTGGTGAAGGATTTTTTTTTTTTCTTTCTTTCTTTTTTTTTTTTTTTTTTTAATTAAAAAATTGCCATGATGAAACTTACATTTTAGCAGCATCCATTCAGTAGTGGTATGCAAAAGACTTTGAGAAGGAACAAAATAGAGGGGAAGGAGAGTGATTAAATACTTACTGAAGAAGTCCAGGCATGCTATAATAATGATGACAATTCAGTGTGAATTACTTCCGAAATAGAGTATTGACAATAGTGTTAAAGAAAACCTTACAACTCAATTATGTTATTTTAGGGTATCAGTTCCAAAGGTTTCATCCAGGGATATAGAAAGATGTCTTAAAAAAAATTCCTTCAGAGACATCTAAATAACGGAAGAATCAAAAGAAGAGGACTGTTCATCTGACTTGTTTTTAAATAAGTTGTTTAAAAGAGGCTTTTTTTTTAAAAAATAAGTTGAGGAAAAAAAAACTTATTTTGAAACTATATATATGTCTTTTTAAGCAGGATGAACAAATCTGTTTTATCTAATATTTGTCTTATAAAGTGGACAAATATTTATTTTTTATCTTATGATTAGGCTTTACAACAGACAGGATGGAGATCTGACCCAGTTTCCTAGACTTGAATATGATGTGTCATATTTACTTATGTGGAGTCTCATTTTAAAATAGAGTCCCTCATGTAAAGAGAGAGAAAATATAGAATTCTTATCTCTCTGCCTCCACATTGGGAAAGGAAAGTTTAAAAAAATTTAAGAAAGGATAATTGATAGACATTAATAGCTACTTGAATAGAACTAGAGATAATCATATAACCATGGTGACTGGATATATTACATATTTATGTTATCTAATTTTAACTGGGCTCCAATATAAGAAAGGCACTTCTTTTATTTCTCTTTAATTGATTTTCTATCTCATGTCCCATAGAATTTCTTTCCCTTGCCATCTATACATCCTTACCCTTTTAGCTGTGGACCTCAAATCTCATTTTAGTGACAAAATTGATTCTCTTCATCTCAAAATACTACCTCCAACACTCTCTTCCTTCCAGTATCTAATGAGATACACCTTTTTCTTCCAATACCAGCTCATCTGCATGGATTCTTAATTACATTCATTTTCATTTTCTCAACAAACTGATCTCTCTCTGTCTCTCTTTTTATCTCTGTCCCTGTCTCTTTTCATCCCTTCCTTTTGTATTTGTGTCTTTTCACTGGTCACTTCCTTATCAATTCCTAAAAATTTTACTCTCATTGATGTACTTTAAAGATGTTCCTCAGGCACTATCATTTCTGTTATCTTTATTTCCCTTACTTTTAGAACCCTCCCTATCTATTTCATATTTAACCATAATGTACTTATTCTTTATATATTTAAGTATATTCAATTTCCTTAATAGAACTTCAATTCCTGAAAGTAGTATTTGTTTTACTTTATTTTAGGTTTAAATTGTAAATACATTCTTATAGCCATTATCTTATTTTGGTTACCTGTGTGTGACCTTAAGAAAGTCACTGAATTTTATGGGATTTATTCCTCAATTTCCACATCAATATAATGAGGAAATAGGCCAAGATAGCCTCTCAGATCCCTTCCATGTTTGACCTTTAATCTGATAATCCCATAAACTTCACAACAATCTAGGTAATACCCTTATTTATCTTTTCATTTATTTATTTATTCATTTATTTATTTGTGCATTCATTCATTGTTTTATTTACTTATTTATTTGTTTGTTAGTTTATTATGCCCATTTTACACAGAGGAAATTGAGGTTGAGAAAGGGTGTGACAGCCAATTATTATGCACTTATCATCAGAGATAAGAAGCTTTTAAAAAATAAATAATAATATTTCATGAATACAACAACACTTCAAAAGATATCTATTTAAAGGAAACAGTGGTTTAGTAATATAGTGTCAGGTAAAGTTAGATAATATATTTTATTGTACAAACTTAGACTAGGAGATAGGAAACCTGAGGTGCCAGGGCTAGTTCTACACATTTTATATTATACAAATCTCCTAAATCTCATTTACACTCAAATATTCTGGAATTGTTTTTTCCCTTTGTTTTTGCTTGATTTTTTGAAACATGAATGAATTCATCAGCTTTGAAATGGGGAAAACATATATAATAGAGATAGCCATTCAAAATATAACAGTTAACCCACAAAAGAAAGCATTTACTAAAATGCCCAAAAGGGGAAACCTGAAATTCTATAAAGCAAGTTTTAGGAACCCTTATTTAGTATGTATCGCTGAATAGGATATAGGAATTCATTTTTTTGGCTTTATTTTCAGAAGCATTTTTTAGATTACATAATTGAATTGGACTATCTTTCAGTAATTTCCATATGTGTATGTATATATGTATGAAAGCATATCTGTATATATGTATGTGCATACATAAATATGTATAAATACATACATTTGTAATTTATATATATATACACATATATTCACAAAGACTACACAATATTTTTGCATATGAATGAAAAAGATTATATATTTTGTTCTTTTCTTCCTTTATTCATTCAATCAAGCAGTCACATATTGAGTTGCTGTTAGGGTACATAAAACATATGTCTTTTACTCTTTTGTACCCTAGGGCTATCTCCTTTTAATAGTAGATCTCCAACTGTCTAGTCAACTGGTTGAGTTTCACTGTCCTTCAGAAATCATGATCTCTTTAAATCACTTTTGTTTCTCTTTTCAGTCATTTTTTTCAATCCCATCAGACTCTCTGTAAACTCTTTTAGAGTTTTCTTGGCAGAGATTCTGAAGTGGTTTGCCATTTCCTTTTTCAGCTTATTTTACAGATGAAGAAACTGAGGTAAACAGGGTTGAGTGACTTGTCCAGGATCACATATCTAATAAGTGTCTAAGGTCAAATTTGAACTCAGGTTTCCCAACTTTAAGCCTGGTGCTATATCCACTATCTCACCTAGCAGATCTCATTTATAAATGATAACAATTTTCATTACTCTCTATATCATAGTATCAATGGGAATGCTCATAATAATTTTAGTCAGTGAATCCTATAAAATGTTTAGCTCCCATTTATATAGGGCTTTAAATTTTGCAGTGTTTTTCATGTAACATTATGAGGTAAATAGTGAAAGTATTATCCCTCCAAATTTAAAACAAAGATATTGACACTGAGAGAGATAGTGACGTTATTAGATTTATGCAGCTAGCAGGAATATCATGAAAGATTATGAAACTAAGTTTTATCTTAAAAAGTATCAAGCTATAGTTCAATAAATGGAGCAAAAATACTCTTCCACCCAATATTCTTTTGGGGGGCTTAGTCCTTCCACATGCTATATTCTGCTTAAGAAGCAAAAATTGCCATAATGAGATGCTGTTAGTAGGTAAACCTGCCAAATTCAATATTTCAGTATTTTCCTGAGCTCTGACATTAAAAAAAAATGTTTTTGTAAGGTTATGCATTCCTATGCAGACAGGTCATTGGAGCACCTGCTTTGTTCATGCAATGTCCTGTCATGCTAGAGACAAAAACTATCAAATATTATTAAAATTTATTTATCTCAAGCCAGATTCAAGATTTCTAAATAGAAATTGTGAGTTTCAAGGTGTCAGAGCTCTAAATTTCATTTCTAAAGCTGGTGTCATAATTTGGCATTCAGGGGTATTATTGATGATAGCTATATTATATGAATCTGAGAGAAGTAGCAAGAATATTCATTTAAAATAGCAGCTTGATGTTAAGATAATAACATTTTTGAGGATTTTAGCCTCAAAAGGGAAGTAACAACCACTCAAGTCTTGAGGTAAATGCAGGAAAATTTTCATTTTTACTGAGGTAGCCAAGAAGGAAGAGCTTCTGCTAGTAGGGATGCTTTTCCCTGATTCTTTTGTTTTGACCCTTGTCAGATGTCTAAGGCTGCCCAGAACCTATCTGGAGGGCCAGATGGGAAAAGCAACAAGACTGCTGAGTGTTTGGATACTTTGGGACTGAAAAAGTAAAACCCTTCTGGTTAGATGGAGTACCCCCAGGCCTTAATATTTACTTTGTTGTGAATTTCTAAGGTTGTCAGACCATATCATCTGTCCTATTGACTTACTTTCCACACCCTTATGTACTGCCATATGATCTGTCAATATAACCTAAAGATTACTTAGATTTGCTTTCTTTCTTGCTATTAAATCCTTGAAACTTCTGAACCTTTCCATCCACTTTGCAGTTGAATTCTGCTATATATGTTTTCTTTTCCAATTATCCTATGTACTCCTTGACAGTAGGGATTATCTCTCACTTTTTTTTTTTTCACCCTGTATCTTAAATGTACACAGTAGTGGCAAAAACAAACAAACAAACAAACAAAAAAAACTTTTTAGAGGTATTTTTCATTCATTAGTATTCATAGAAATAACTTGAATGCCATTAGAGAAAAAGAAAATAGATGCAAAATGCAAGAGAAATAAAGAATTCTGACCAGAAACTTTGCAATACGATTCAGAGTCAAAAAGTTATTTCATTAACAAAATCTTCCATTTGTGAAAGATGTCTGATGAATATAGAATGAAATGTAGGATTTATTTACATTTTGGGGGAATAATATGCTGTAGCCTGTATATCTACCACAGATTTCTTCATTAAACTTTTGAATTGCTATAATGTTGACACCAAACTTAGAGTATTCCATGACTTGCAGTTATATGGCAAGGTAGAAATATGGAGTTTGTTCCAAGGTAATGGTAATAACTGAAATATTCCAAATACATGCCAAGAATTCTTTTGCTTTCTTTTCAGTTTTGAGAACTGCATAGACTCAATCTGTAATATCTTACTAAGGTGTATGAGTGTGTATATGTTTATGCATATTTATAGGAGATCAATGGCTCATCTAGCTAACTGCCTACCACCATCTGTGCAGTAGGCATTCCTCATCTCCTCTTAATTTTCATCCACAGAGAGCTGATTCAGAAATGACTCCTATTTCCAGTTACCAATATAATGAGTCATTTCCTGCCTATTAAGATTTTCATGTTAATTGGTATGTCAATTTCACTTTTTTTGTGATGTTATTCAGTGCTAATTACATCTGATTCTTATCTTGAAAAAAGTATTAATGATATAGATTTGTAGAATTTATAAATGTTAAAACTTTGGCCTCTTCTGTTTCTTTATCCTCAGTCATATTTTTTTTTTTCACTAACCTTCCTCATGTTCAGTTTTACATCAAAGTCATTAAGTGCTAAAGTTCATCTTGATTTAATTTGATGGGTCTTATCAAGTTCTTCATAGTAATTCTATACCTTCTCATCCTCTGCAACATATTCTGGTTCTCAGTCTGCTTTTATCATCATGTGAGTCTTCATTTAAAATTTTATTATGAACATTGAAGTGCAAAATGAACAAATTATCTACCAAATTATATTTTTGTGGTCTTTGGAACTTCAGAGAATCCACTTCCATCTACTTCTTCATGTGACTTTCTAAAAACTTCCTATGAGATATCATTTCATTTGTCTTAACCTACATTATTTTTTCCATGAACAGCAGCAATCATACTATTCAGTTCCTTCAATAGTATGTTGACCCGTGGTCTTTAAGCAATGATCTTACCTTTAGAGTATAATCACTTGAGTTCATATTTGTAGACAGTCTACAAATTATATGATTCTTAGTACTGTCAGTTTCTAGCATTCTGTCACCATCCCTGAAAAAGTAAAAGGCACCACATAGAATTAAAACCCATTTTGTATTTTTTTGCCCAATAAGAATTTCCATAACAAAATGTTTTATTACCTAAGGGTCAGATTAATAGTAGTGAACCTTTCTTCACATAGCTAGATTGATTAGTAGAAGGCTGACACATCCTATCATTGAAGTACACTTGATTGTAGTTTATCATACTATCTATGTATGTTAGAGTGTGCACCCTACTGATTTAACCTTTGGAAACTCAAAGTCATATTCATGTCACCGTAGAATATCTGAATAAATGTTTTGTGGCAAACTCCCAAAGGTAACAGAGAATTAACCAGTGTGAGGTTATATTATGTGAATCTCCTATTATCTGTACATAAAATCAATGTGGGGTATATAAAATATAATTTTACTCTTGTATCTCTTTTTTGTTGCTTTTGACAACATATTAGGGTCATTTTTATTCACCATAATACGCTGTTTTGCTTTAAAAAAAATTGGTAAATAAATATTTGGTTGACCCAAGATTATACTATTTTACCCAGTCTTTTCCTCCTTTTTTAGTCCTCATACCAGTTTTCTTGTGTAAAGCATGATAACTAATTCTTCAGGGCCTTGCTCCTTTCCTAGTGAAGTAGTTACTTCTCTTTACACTTTCAGGCCCCTTTGAAATTTAACAGAAACCTTAGGGAGTCATTAAAGTGCTTATTTAATATTTTATACCCTGTAAACTAGAAGGAGTCATAAAATATAAAAAAATATGAAGTGAAAAGTGAAGGGATGTAGTTTTCATGGTCAAACATAACAATTTTTAAATTAACCACTGAGGAATTGTGAAATGTAATCTCCTAGATGGAAATTGACACTTTCTCCTATAAAAATAATCTATGAAGATGCAATGTTTTCAAACTATCATTCTCTCTGCGTTTGCATTTGAAAAGCCTCTAAGATTGCCACCATTTAAATAAACTGCTATAGCTGAGTACATACAGATTGTAACCTCTCCTCCTTGTAATGGTGAAGCTTTTATACAAAGAGCTGAACAATTTAGAGCAAAACAATTGAAATGCCATTATTCTGGGGGAACCAAGTGTGCAGAGCCAGTGGACACTGCTTATTCTTTTGCTGAAATAAAATTGATAGAGAAAGTTGATCATGTGTAAGTAGATTATAATTTTATTGTCATTCAGTAAAAATTGAATTGCTGATGGGTATCAGAGCTAATCCTGCATTATTAATGCACACAGTTTAATACTGTGAGTTCTCAGTTCAATAATCTTCAAATCCACTAAATTTCAAACAAAGAAGTTAAAAATTTGCTGCTGGTTATCTAAAAGATTGAATAACAGTGTAGGCTCAAAAATACCCTCCTTGTTCATCTAAATAAAGAGTTAAATAAAAGGAGTTAATTAAAGGGCCCAGAGATTACAGGATTAAATAAAATAAAAGTCAGAGCCAGTGGAACTGTTTATTGCTGGCTTGGGCAGTAGGAATCAAAATGCTGAGCCAGGATTGAAGATTATTTTCTATCATAGTTTTTAACTGAAGTAAGATATCTCTACCTTGGTGGCTGTTCTGAGCTCAGGTAAGAGCAATGCTTAGTTTGTGTTCCTCTATCAGGGGTTCTCAAACTATGGCCCTTGGGTCAGATGCCGCTGCTGAGGACATTTATGGGGCCCACCGGGCTATGGCAAATGGGCTGAGAGGCAGAGACAGTGTGAGGTTTTGTTTTTACTATAGTCCGGCCCTCCCACAGTTTGAGAGACAGTGAACTGGCCCCCTATTTAAAAAGTGTGAGGACCACTGCTAGACCAAGCTACAACAAACCTGACACAGTAAATACTTAATGCAAATATCACTTTTATGTTAACTTGGCAAATTACCTCTCTCTCCCCCTTCCCTAAACAATATAAACACAATCCTAAACACATAAAAAGCAATTAATAAATACTTATCAAATTTTAATAGAACAAGAGAGTATTTAAGGTCAGTTTCACCTTAGTTGAATAATATCAGCAGCTTCTTGTTGAGGTTTTATCATAAAACCTTGTGTCATTTCTTCTCATTTGTGAATGGTATTTCTGGGATTAAAAGAGGGACATGATTAATTATAAAAATAAATACATCAAGAAAACTAGCTCCTTAACATATTTTTAATACATATTATAAACTCCTAAGTAATATCCAAATGGAGCTTTTAAAATTCAATGCCATATAAATGCTAGGTTGTCTAGGATAGTTAACAACCTGGATTGTAATATATCACTTAACCAAATATGGATTGATTTTATTTACAGCTGAAACCTTTGTACATGTCTCCCTCATTAGAATGTATTAGAAAGTATTAAATCAATAGAGATTCCATAGTATTTGAGTTTCCTTCCAACTCTGAGGTTTTTTGATATGATCTTAACATTATCATAATACATTCAAGTTTCATATTAAAAATTAGGCATTCACATTTAAATCGATATACTTATCCGTCAAGCAACAAACACCACATGCCAGACAATATGATAATGTAAGGGTAAAGGTCTAACCCTGTCCCCTTTAATTACAGAAGGCACAGACATCTCCAGTGAATCAATTATTCAAAAGTAAACTAGGTATGAAAAGTTCTTAATCAATGTGAAAGATTTCTAGGAGCTGTGAATGATTGAATAAAGTCGTAACACACTACAAAAGGAATATCTTGTGATTGGTTCAAAATATTAGCCTATACCTTTTTGAGTACATCTGAAAAACAAAAGAAAAGAAAACTGTTACTTCTTTTGAAATCGGTGGGTAGAGAATATACATCTGGAAGCTGGGAATTTCAGGCTTCTAAAAGTGGTTCTTGAGAATGAGTGTGCCCCATTCTCTCTCTTCTTTCTTTCTCCATTGAATATGTTACCAGAGACACTTGACTAGTCAGAGATAGGGCATACAACTGTCAAAAGAGAGAATCATGAGAGGTAGGCAGAATGTCTCCTAAAAAAAAAGGTGAACTGCTGAGGCAGAATTCAATGAGTTATGACTTTGTAAATTAAATGTTTAATTACCTGTGTTGACTTTTAAGTTTAACGGTTTCCTTGCTCATTTTTCTTTTTAACATATAAACTTTTTTTTGAGAACTCACATTTTGTGAATTGTCAATTTTTTTTTAAAGGATGCTACCCATAGGGATATAGAACTCCCAAATAAGGAAACTCCCTCTTCAATGTAAAGTTGGAACTCTCTGTACAACTTTCTATCTTGGAAAGTTGCCTAAAGCACTGACAGGTTAAATATGTCTCTTGAATGTTTTCTCCCATTGCTTTGATAGTAATGAATCAATCTCCCTCTTTCCTTTTGATACTTTTTCCTCTAATTTAGTTCACTAATCCCAATTACAGTTTGTGGTAAGAGTGATGTGAGTCATAGATATAAATCATTTTTCTTACAAATTGTTTTCTTGAATGCCTAGCAATAGAGGAAATGTGCCAAATGCCAAATGGATAACACTGAGTTTAGAGTTAGGAAAATATAGATGTGTGTGTGTATGTGTGTGAGTGTGTGTGTGTGTGTGTGTGTGTGTGTGTGTGTGTGTATTTTTTTCCCCTGATGCTATAGATGGGATCCTTGATATACTTTAAAGAAAGTCCTTGGATTTTTTTTTTTTTTTTTTTTTTTTTTTGAAAACCTATAGTCTTTCTCTGGATTTACACTGATGTAGGGAAATCACAGATCTTTCTGATATTCTCCACAATGTTGGATTCCTTAAGTTTTTAATGAACAACATTCTATGTATGTGATTCAGGGACTTAAAATAGAGCAGAATCTTAAACTTTTTTGTTTTAGGTACCTCTTTGTCAGAGGGTTGTTGAATCATTTTAGTGGGGTTTAGCTTTTTATGAACTAATTGGGATTTTCTTGGCAAAGATACTCTAGTGGTGTGCTATTCCTTCTCCACCTTATTTTAGAGATGAAGCAAATGGTTAAGTGACTTGTCCAGAGTCACACAATTAGTTTCTTAGGTCAGATTTGAATTTGGATACTCCTGACTCCAAGGCCAGTGCTCTATTTATTATACCACTTAAGTGCCCTCTTCAGTGTGGTGAAGGTGCACACACACACACATGTATGTGTATATGTATATATATATATATATATATATATATATAATATATATATGCTGTTTATAATTATGTATATAACTGTTGATATTAAATTTGATCATATATGTGAAAAATCTTTGAAAGGGTAAAAGTACAAAAAAAATAGAAGGAATCTATTGTTATAAAACATGTTAGAAGGTTCAAAAATGAACCTTAAAGAGAAAGTTATTGTTTCTACTAGAGAGCAATAATTTATTGCAATCTATACATCCTTGAAACTGCTATCTCTTTCTTCCTGAAGGATAGTGTGACTTCACTTTTTTATCCTCTGTTATTACTATGAATGCTACCAGAGTTAGCCTCCGGAAAGCATTTGAAGGAAGTACCCATTCATTTTCAACCTTTCCCAATTGTCATTTCAGTAATCATTTCTTTCTTTTTTCTCTCCTTTCCGAGGGGTCCCCGCTTATCTTGCTGTGTCCCATCTGTCTCTTCAGAACATGTACTAACTCACTCCTGTCCAGGTGTGGAGGCTTACTTCTGATGTATTTGAGCAAATATCTAACTTAAAATGCATAACCCCATTAGAATAGGAATAGATAGCAAATGAGAGATAGAAAGTAGCAGAAAAGAAAAGTTTGAAAATGATGTAACTTGCTTCTCAAAGAATTTATCATCCTGTGAGGCAAGACTTATTCTCTATGAGAAGTAAAGTGTATTCATGTATTATGTTTAAAATTGGGGTGGGACTTCCTTAGCAAAAGCTCTATAAGTTAGGTAATAAAAAATATTGTGATCCCCATTTTATGGACGTTGTGAAGTTGAGGATTCTCATGAATCTCTACCACTTCTAAATCTATGATTCTATGATCTCCATTTGGAAAATAAGCAGGCTGAAAAAAATTTACATGATTTTGTACAGAAAATTATTGGAGATAGCTTTAAAATCTTAGATTTTCCTGCCTCCAACTGCAGCAATCTTCCCAATTTACTATGAAAATCTAATAATCTAATCTAACATAATATAATATAATATAATATAATATAATATAATATAATATAATATAATATAATATAATATAATATAATATAATATAATATGATATAATATGATAAAATATAATATAATATGATAAAATTAATATAATATGATATAATACAATATAATATGATATAATACAATATAATATGATATAATATAATATAATATAATATAATATAATATGATGTAATATAATATAATATAATATAATATAATATAATATAATATAATATAATGTGATGTGATATAACACAACACAATACAACACAACAATATAATAAATAAATAGACACATGCATGCAACTATGTATATCAGAGCAGTTCAGTGTATAGTTCAAATCTGGCTTCAAATTTTTACTAACTATATGACCCTGGACAATTCACTTCACCCTGTTTGTCTCCTCTTCCTCATCTGTAAAATGAGCTGGAGAAAGAAATAGCAAAGCACTCCAGTACCTTTGCCAAGAAAACCCCAAATGGAATCACAAAGAATCAGACAAAACTGAACAACAACAACAAAAACAATGTATGTCAACCAATTGGTGTGACAAAAAATGTGGGTTTGAGCTTTGTCCAAATAAGTTATCAAGCAAATACAAATAAAGTCTTTGATCTATTTATTTAAACTTTCAAAGATTTTTCTAAATAAATTCATGACAAGATATTAATAATTACTTACTACTTAATCTGTATCACATGTAGAATTTTATAAAGAAAGGGGACATTGCTAAAAGAATAAATCTCTAATGTGGGATTCTCAGGACTGTGGAACAGAGCAGAGGAGATAAGTTGGGCATAGTGTTGCTTCTCTGTAATATCATAAACCCTGCAGTGTGTCTATGCACATGGCTGTCTTTCAATGCTTCTGAGCGGTATCACTGGGCTTTTGGCATTTCCTGTGAAATATGGTTACACTCAGTAAAATATGTAAACTGACAGAAAGCAGAAACAGTAACTTCTCCTACCTCTGAGGCTTTAAGAACACTTGTCACTGAAGTGTGGTTGCCTGACATAATAATAACAGTAATGTGATATGAGTGCTTTTCATTTTATGACAGTCTGTATACTTATCAATTGCAAATATACTGTATATGCAGTCAGCAATCTCTCTAGAGATGTAGTAGAAATGTGTTTGACCCAGATAACAGGACTAATAACAGTAGTGATATAGATAGAAAAGTTACTGTACATCTAAAATGTATGGTCAGTAATCACAGGGGCAAATGGAAGCCATGTGTGGTCTAATCTGGCCTGGAAACTCAGATAGTTGTCATGGAAACAGAAGCTTTATGGATCAAAAAGGTACATATATGCACCATCCAAACCAGTGATAAGACATTCAGCCTTAGTTGCACTATTCAGGAAAGATAGCAAATTCTGTAGCATCTACATATACTTTATCTTGCAAAATTTACAAATATCTTTCATTCCTCTTGTGTGTATCCAACTTTTCTGGGTAGCTGCCTTCCAGGATGGGCTTTCACTCTCACAGAATAATAGAATCAAAGGATTGAAAAGGACCTTAAAAGCAATTTATTGCAAATGCTAGTTTTCTCTCTCTCATTAACTACTTTGTATTTTAAAAATATATATTCTCTTTAAAAGTATTTATTCTGTATAAACATATTCTTTTATATTATACATAGTGATATAAATTCATACAAATATTTACACATATACATGTAATATATATATATATATATATATAAATTTATACTTATCTCTTCATTATAATTAAGGTCCTTGAGATGGAGGACTGTTTCATACATTGTACTCGTATCCCTACTATCTATCACAGTGCCTGGAATATATAGGTATTTAACAAGTGTTTCTTGATTGATTTATTTGAATACCCTTTAGGGTCAGCTAGGTGGTACAGTGAACAGAACACCTGACCTAGGGACAAGAAAACATCCGTTCAAATCTTGCCACAGATGGTCACTAGCTATGTGACCTTGGACAAGTCACTCAATCTCTCTTTGCCTCAGTTTTCTCAGATGTAAATGGGAGATGGTAATAATTATAATGATAGTAACTACTTCCCAGGGTTGTTGTGTAGATAAAAAGAGATAATCATTGAAAAGAGCTTATTATAGGGCCTGGTAAATACTATAGTAAATACTGTATCAGTATTAGTTGCTATTTTCAGAACCATACCAGACTGCTTCTAAAATTCTTGCTAACCATACTAGAAAAATGTTTTTTAAGTTCATTACCTCCAAGGAAAAGACTCCCAGTACTCTACATTTAGTTGGAAAGAGGAAATAAGCATTTATTAAGCAGCATTATTATTCCTATACTGTGCTAAGTACTGTTTTTATAGCTCTGTGAGGTAGATGCTATTATTTAAATGATATGTAATGTTAGCTATTATTATCATTGTTAGCATTATTATTATTATTATTATGTCTACATTAAACTAACAATTTCATTCTTAAATAGAAGAAATAGGTGAAAAGGAATAATTGAAGAGAATTCTATTCTCTAATGAAGACATGACAGTCAAGTGCTATTTTCTTTGTAATTGATAAATATTTACCTTTGCCGTTAACCCATATATTCCTGATGGAGAGGCAAGATGCCAATATGCTATTGCCATAGTTATCTCTCAATCTTCTATGACTGCATGTAATAGAATAAATGAGTATCTGAAGAATTATAATATAAAACATCAGGAAAGCTAGAACATGACAAAAGACATAGACAAGATTTAAATAGTATCTCGTAAGATGTGGACATTTAGTGATCTTTAGAGATAGAGAAAATAGTGATAATAATATGGATCTACCAATATGTATATTTATCTTTCATAACATTACATGATCTAACCTTACAAAAGAGGAAGTGAAATAGAATTTAAAGTGGAGTAAGATTAAAGTATGGTTCCCCTAAAAAAAAATTGAGGGCATAAAGGGGCAAAAATTATTACTCTATCTGAAAGACTTATTCCACAAATGATTAGGATAATCTTATAAGACAATGGACCAATTGTTATAGTGATATAAACAAATGTATGGCATAACTGACTTCAGTATCCAGCATATCATATTTAGGTAAAAGAAGAGTAAAACTATTATATTTCACAAATATTTGTTTTTCTCTTTGCAATTGCATCCAGTTAAAATATTATTGTTCTGTAAGAAATGACTACCAGGATGATTTCAGAGAGGCCTGGAGAGACTTACATGGACTGATACTGAGGGAAATGAGTAGAACCAGGAGATCATCATACACAGCAACAACAAGACTATATGATGATCAATTCTGATGGATGTGGCTCTCTTTAATAATGATATAATTCAAACCAGTTCCAATTGTTCAGTGAAGAAGAGAGCCATCTACACCCAGAGAGAGGCCCATGGCAGCTGAGTGTAGACCACAATAGCATTCTCACTCTTTCTGTTGTTTGCTTGCATTTTGTTTTCTTTCCCAGTTTTTTTCACCCTTCTTGATCCAATTTTTCTTGTGCAGCAAGAAAACTATATAAATACATAAACAAATATTGGATTTAACATATATTTTAACATTTAACATGTATTGGATTACTTGCCATCTAGGGGAAGGAGGTAGGGGAAAGTAGGGACAAAATGGAGCAAATGGCTTTGCAAGGGTCCATATTGAAAAATTACCCATGTATATGTTTTGTAAATAAAAAGCTTTAATAAAAAAAAGAAAAATAAAGAAAAAAACAGAAAGGTGAAAGTGAAAAAAAATAATCTAGTTTAGCTGGGTCTCACAATGAATTTTCTGCAGGATCATTTTCCTTTTCATTTCTCTTGTTATTATTGTTGCTTTTTGTTATTGTTATTGTTAGCTCCAATTTTTGTAATGCTTTGTAAATGAGCTTGCACATTAAACTAGACTCATTTTTGACTGCCATTCTGATAATACTAGTGAAATCAAATGGTTATGACTAAAGTGTTTTTGGACTCTTTCAGGTTTTGTATAAAACCTTTCTTTTATATCCAATATATTTCTTTAAGAAATTTAAATAGCTACTGTCAGTGTACTTATTCTTATTGATTCTCCATTTATAAACAGATGGCACATGATAAAATCATGTCACTGATTTCCTGAATATTAAGGTATAATACTTTTCTTTCTTTTCTTATATTGCTTTTCTTTCCTCCCTTCCTCTCTTCCTCCCTTCTTCCCTCCCTCCCTCCCTCCCTCCCTCCCTTCCTTCTTTCCTTTCTTCCTTCCTTCCTTTCTTCCCTCATTCTCTCTTTTCTCCCTTTCTCCCTTCATTCTCTCTTTTCTCCCTTTCTCCTTCCTTTTCTCTCCTCTCCACTCTTCTCCACTTGTTTCTTTTTTCATTATTTCTCCCATTCTTCAGTGCACACTATTCCTAGGATCATCCAAGTTTCTTTTTAAATGTAGTCATGGTTTTCATGCATCATCCTTCTGAATAATCTGTAAATCTTTAGACTAACACAATCTGAGGGGAAAGTCTTCCAACATGTTTCACTATGTTCTTTTCAATCCTTCTTCATACTGAAGTCAATGAACATCAGAGATATAATGATATGATTTGCAGGATATTATCAGATATTAAGAATTTATCTCCTGCATCCTCTGCAACAGATGTTGATACATAAACTGTAGTTATCCTCCTAGTGGTTTTATTTGTTTGTTTATGCTTATCATAGACAATACAAAATAAAGTACTGTATGAAATAATACATTTATTTTGTTGTTGTTAATTTGGATCCCCATACTCTGCCAGATATTTTCGCTCAAACAGTGGGAAGATAGAGAGACAGAGGCAGAGACAGACAGATATACAGACAGAAATAGAGAAACAGAGATGGAGAGACAGAGAAAGTGAGACAACAAGACAGTGAGAAAGAGACAGACAGACAGAGATGGAGAGATAGTGAATGTATCATCAGGAAAATGTGTAATTTTTACTAAATGTCTACTACTCATTAAAGGATAATTGCAAATGGACATCCTGAATTCTACATTGAGATCCATAAAAGGTTAAGGGACCTAGGGAAGGACAAATATCTAATGTCTAGCACATTTGCTGGATTCTCTAGGGAGGACTTAGAGGAAGACTTTTTCCTTTAGGTATCCAAATCATTTCTATACAATGTAAGCTCGATGGGAAAAGGCAATCTTAAATTTTTTCTTTGTATCTCCATCAATCAGTGTAGTTTTAGGTATTAATTATTTTTTTCCCTGAGACAATTGGGATTAAGTGACTTGTCCAGGGTCACACAGTCAGGAAGTGTTAAGTGTCAGAGGTCAGATTTGAACTCAGGTCCTCCTGACTTCAGGACTGGTGCTTTACCCACTGCACCACCTAAATGCCCCAGGTATTAATTATTTATTGAATATATTGAATAACGGGGGGAAATATATCTTTTTTTTTTTTTTTACGGCCTTGAGATAAAATCTCTCTAAGATGTTACTGAGCTTAATTTATGTTTCCTAATAAATTCTGGACTCATTGTTCAGCTGAAGTACAACTATAAGTAACATGTATTCATATGTATAAACATGAGTAAAGAATAAGCATATGCATGTATTATGTGCCTATTGTATACTTCTTTATACCATGCATTCCTGTGTATATGTGTATTTATATGTATATCAACTCAGGATTCAATCAACATTATTGTTTATTATATACAATTGTATACAATAATCATTGACATTATACCAGTAATCCCAAAGTTTTTATTCTATTTATTTATTTATAGAATGCAACTTTCATAACATTAAAAAAAAAAAAAAACACTTCCATTGAGCACATATTTACCTTAATTTCTCACTGAATGAAATTATTTCCATGAGCATATACTTCATGGTTTATCATCTTTATGGAAGACTTAGGTATACCTTACAGGAAAAAGCCCATTAGAACACTACATTTTATTCTTCCAATTTCTGTGCATTTCATTTTTATGATCTAATAACATTACACAGAAAAATTCTATATTCGTGACTTTTCTCAGACAAGTGTGTGACACAAGTGTGTGAAAATGTCTGATCAAGAAATTAAGCTACATGTTGCTTCTTCATGTTTTTATAGGAAGGATACCATTAATGTACTATGTTAAAAGTCTTATAATGAATTTATTGGAATGACAATTCTTCTTATTTGGTTTCTCATTCTTTTGTAATTTTTACCTATTTTAGAAATTGACCCACCATGATTTTATATTGATCAGATTCACTCAGTCTCCTTAATTTTATCTCTCTAAGTGCCATTGCCTATTATTTGCATCTACTGCTTCATGTAAGTACTCCATATGTATTATTAAATCACTATTATATTGATTTATTAACAACAGGGATAACAATTCTGTAATTTTAGTTGTTCTATTTATTGTCTATAATTTCTTATTGTTTTCTTATTACATGTTTGTAAACTGGTTTTCTAATTTTAAAATGCATGTTAAGAATTCTCCTTTTAAAAATTTTGTTCAAGTAAGTTCTGAGGAATATATCCTGTGAGAAAACTGTTTTTTTTTTTGTTTGTTTTTTGTTTTTTTTTAATTTTATTTTATTATTATTTTTTTTGTAACTGTCTCAGGGCAGCTAAATAGTGGAGCGAATAGAGCACCAGCCTTGAAGTCAGGAGAACCTGTGTAGTCTCTGTGTTGTACCCACATTAGTACCCTGGATATCTTAGAATTAGCCCAAGTCAGGATAAGCAAAAGTCTTTATTTTTGGTCTTTTGGGGTCGCCCTCAGAGGACTAGATATAGGAATCTCCACACCTCCTTTTTCTCTCTCTCCACCATCAAAGAATGATCACCTCTGATCTCTCTTCCCCTTCTTTGTCCACACCCACAGATCCAGGCAGCACAGAGTTGAGTAGGGTCATCCTCCAAGCATGTTAATAGAGAATTGTTCAATTGGTAATTAGCCTTAAGTGCTGGGTTATTTCGGTTAAGTGTATCTGTTCAGGTCTAGCCCTTTACAAACCTGAATTCAAATCTGACCTCAGACACTTAATACTTCCTAGCTTTGTGACACTGGATAAGTCACAACCCCAAATGCCTCAGCAAAATAAAAATAAAAATAATAATAATAAAAACTCATCTTTATTCCATATTACATAGTTATTATTTCTATGTTTTCAAGTATAAGTTTCTAGTAAGGTTTATATCTTTTATTTGTATTAATAAATTTCTTTTGCATTGTGATTATTTTTAGTCACTCTTTCTTTCATTTGTCTAATTTTCTCTAACAATGTTGCCTAGTACATGGTCTCCTTTTGTAGAGTTACCATGTTGTTTGGAGAGATATGTATATTTTTTCAGTCTTCTGATTTATTGTATGCTATAAATTGTTCTGCATAAAATTCTCAAATAAGTTGTTCTGTTCCACATTTCACTGCTGATTTTTATTTATGCTAGATCTGTCCAACAGAATGATGTTAAAAATCAAAGTAAACACTAAATTAAAAAAAAAAAAACACCCTACAAGAATAATATTAGAAAAACAACATCATACTATCCTAAAATGCAATGCAACATATGTAAAAAAGCACCTTCAGTGTAATTTATTACTCAGAATCTACAGTGAATGTCATTTAAGTTGTGACATTTTAATTGTTAAAAACACATGATAATTAATTAATAAGAATCCACTGCTCTGAATCTTTAAATTATCATGATTGTCAACTACGGATATGGCCAAATTAATTGTATCATTAACATATACTAATAGAAATTTCCATATCATTATTATTCTTTAACTCTAAATGACTTCACTGTCCCACTCAGTTAACTTTCATACCTTTAGGAACAGCACTATAAGCACTTTGCTGGACTTAGAATGCCTAGTTATTTGTCTCTTGGAAGGGCAGTGATATGCAAATTAAATGATGTTCCAGATTTCCATATTTCGTAAAGATTGGAATGAGTTATCAAAATATATTGACTCTATATATCATTGTCATTCACTATCTTATCTCGAAGCTACGAGCCAACATTTTGCTCATCATGTGACAACTCTAAGCCATGCTTCTCCTCTAACTAGCCAAACTTCAATCTTAATCTGCCAGTACTTGGATTTCTGAAAAATGGTGGGTAGTATTAACAAGTTTTTGGCAACAAATCATAAAACTGAAAAAAAAAAAAAGCATTTTAACCTCTCCATCAAGACCCATTAAGTAGATAGACAGAGAGATAGACAGACAAACAGATATAGAAATTTGAAACTATAGGACAAAAACAACCTATCCAAACAGAATATTAAAAAGATCTGCCAGTTCTATGAAGTTCAACATTTATAAGGCTGATAAAATGGTTAAAAATATTTGTATATAATTACTATGGGACACAGATGCTCTAAGACTCATGGAGAAAGAAATTCAAACATTTACTTAAGGAATTTTAAAAGAGAAAGAGGTAAACAGAACTAGATTCAATTGGGCATGCTTTAGAGAATGAAATCATGTATGGGTAATTCCGTCAGCCTTGGTCCACATTTGTCGAGCACATATCATGCTTACCTGTATGATGAGCACTTATACACATGGCGACTTTCAAAAAACACACCATTTATGTTAACAAACACATGTCTCTTCACTAATACTCTTTACTGAAAAGGAAGATTCCACTAGCAGCTTTTTCTATGTTACAACACAGCCAAACAAATTCTTGCTGACTGAAATTTAAATTGTACTATACAGATTAAAATACCCAAATGGAAATAGCTTTAATGAAGTGAACGTACTCTCCCTGAGGGTATGAGAAGTGTTATTTGACTGTGGACACTAATCTGGTCTGCGTTTTCAAGTCTGTGTCCTCTCTTTTAGCCCATACACCTCATACTCAGATTGACAAGTGAGGATGGTAACTATTTTTGCCAATAACTGGAATAGATTTCTCACCTATGGTTGTAGGAAAATTGCCTCCACTTTCCTTGTTACTAGTTTCTTCCCAGAACACAATCCCTTTGGAGGCTAAGAGGGATAAAGATATAAAGATAAGAAATGTGTTGTGGGTGATATGAAATGTGAGTAGCTTGATGATAATTATGGCAATAATAACAATGAATGACATTTATATGACATTTTGATATATAGAGGTATTTTGTGTATATTGCTTCACCTAATCTTGAGTCTTATTAGAAAGGTGCTATTATTATCCCATTTTATAGATGAAGAAACCTAGTGATCTGCTCTTTGTCTTGGTTTTGAAGCCCTCTTCAAACACTTGTTAACTCTTAACTCCTCTAGATCCTTAAGCACTATTTGAATTTTAGTCTTTCTGGCTCAGAGTTTAGCTTTCTCTACAATAGGCCAAAGAGATCATATAGTAGAGTGGAACGACTGTTAGTCTTGGAAACAAAAAGTCCTGGTTTTGAAGCCCCCTTCAGAAATGTGATTTTTCAGCAAATTTAATTGTGATACAACATGGAATCACAAGACTTAGTTCAAAATCTTCTGACACTCCCCCCAAAATCATAATTATATTTTATAAGCATAAGATCATCTAATTCACAACATAGATCAAAGGAATAAATGATAAAATGTAAGCAAAATATTTTGCCCTCTTTAAATCATTATATAAATATGAATTGATATTGCTAGACTAGTCTGACTCCCTATGAATATTTGTACACCTTTATTTTCTCTTGCCTAAAGCTATTGAGATGTTAAAAATATACATTTCCCACCATCATTCTTATATAACTCCAATTCTCATAAAATAGTTGGCTCCAATGAATTACAAAACACTGATTCAGGTTGCCCTAGAATGGGAGCTCTTTTGGTAAATATTTTGTAAATTCAGAATCCACTCCAGGAATGCTTTATAATAGAGTTTCACTAACTAACGCTGCTATTAAATATAAATGTTATCCAGGGGCTCTCAGTGGCAAAACCTGCAGCTTTGGCAAACAAGCAAGCATAAAATATGGGAAGATTTTTCTATTCTTAATCTCCCTTGTTCTCTTGATTCTTTAACATTTGCAGAAACAGCTCATGACTTGGACCTTTATATACAAATATTCTATAACTTCCTTTATCATTAATTCTAAACTGATGAAGGGTGAATATAACATTGCTAACGTCAAAAATAACCAAATCTATCAATTAGAACTAAAAAGGAAATAATAATGAGTTTTTTTCTGACTAAGAGAAATGCATTTAGGCACATACAATTGAGGGTTTTTTTTTTTTTTTGTTTTTGTTTTTTTTATATATATTATGTCAGGTCAATGTGTAGGTAGTTCAAATATGTGTGTGCATTTAAAGTGTATTACAAAGTCCAAATATGGTATCCCACTTATTGTGTAGTCTTAAACAAGTTCTTTAACATTTGCTTCAATTCCCTTATCTCTAAAATAGTAACATAATAGTAATATAGTAAAATAATAACACTTAATTCCTAAGATTGTTGTGAGGATCAAAAGAGGCAATATTTGTAAAGTGCCTGACACATAGTAAGGCTATATAAATGCTAACTATTATCAAAATTAGTGTTGTATTGTAGCATTTTGTCACCAGCATGTTTTAGGAGACCTCTTCACAGTGGCTACAAACATATGCTTCTTGCTCCTATAAACTTGAGTGTCTCCTATTTTCTACTTCTCTGATTCAGAGCACAGTATTTAGTACCTAAAAATGCTGTTAGCAATAGAAAAGTATGTCTAGCTGGCAATATTCAGAATGATGGACATCCATAAAAAGATAAATATTGAGAAGATTCTGTCTCTAGTGCAATACCTATAGATGCTGATTTAGCCTCCTTGACACTGACAGTGATAAGTGATAAATAATGTCTGCTGAAGAGCCTCTTTCAATGGAATCCTTCAAATAATTTTAACACTAGTGGAGAACCCTGAATTGGCTGGCTAAGGATGTTGTGTCATGAATCATATACTACAAGGGTAGTAATGAAAAAAAAAAAGTTGTCTATGTGTTTCTTTTCCTTGGTTTTCATACTAATTGAATAGCCACAGAATTGGGATTTGGGACAAGCAAAACATCAAGAAACATGAGTAATGGGAAGCTATACTTAGCAGAATAGAAATTTTTATATTTTATTTATTTATTTTTTTTATTTTTCAAATTTTCAATTTATTTTACAATTATTTAAAACATTTATTTTATTTTTAAATTTAAAAATTTAAAATTTTATTTTAAAATGTAATTTCATTTTAAAATTAAACATAATAATACCTGATATCTATAAAGGGTTTAAGGTTCTTATGGCAGATAATCTCAATTAGTTCTGGTAACATAACTGTGAGAAAGTTTTGACAGGTATTTTTATCCCCACTTTACAGATGAGTAAACAGACTCAGAGATTAAGTGTTTTACCTATAGTCATTCAGCTGGTAAGTGTCAGAGCCAAGATGTGAACTCATAATCTTCCTGACTCCAGGTCCCATACACTATCCATTGTACCCCTCTGGCTATCATGATCCAGGAAAATGAGTGTTTAGTGAGGAATTTAGAGAAATTAGGAAAGAAATGTTTCAGAAAACCAAGTTTCCAACCACCAAAAATCAGAAAAGCACTAAAATCTAATCAAATAAATAATGTTTCATTTCCTTTGAGAATAGCAGTGGTAGTGAATGATTTCTCATGGAAATCTGTTTTTGTTTATACCATTTAATGAGTTTTTTTTCTAGTAGATAAGGATATTCTAATTTAATGAATGTTGGGGATTAGGGAGAAAGGAAATATCTATGAAAATGGGATATATGAATGAAGCTAATCAAACTGATTATTTTAATCTAATCAACTAAAATTTTTGTCCTCTATATTATTCATAGATATAAAGGTGCTATTAGCAGTGGAATGCTAGATACATCTAAGAAGAACATAAGAGTTAAAGCTAATGGTGTGGGAAAAAAAGAATGATTATACAATTTTCCCATCCAGATATGGTTTGACTCATAAAATTCCATTTCTGCCACTACTCTCATTCTCTCATTCTGTCCTGCATATTTTGTCCCTCTCTCTCTGTCTCTCTCTCTGTCTCTCTCTCTCTCTCTGTCTCTGTCTCTCTCTCTGTCTCTCTCTCTGTCTCTCTCTCTGTCTCTCTCTCTGTCTCTCTCTCTCTCTCTCTCTCTCTCTCTCTCTCTCTCTCTCTCTCTCTCTCTACTCTCTCTCTCGTCTACTTGTCCATCTATTTTTCTCATGATATTTGAGAATCCTTTGCAAAGGATTTGTCTTTTTCAAAGAGATGAGCCTAAGAGAAACAATCATGAAAGGGTCAAACACAGGGAGGTGGATATTTCAGAATATTCTGTGTAAAAGGAGCTAGGAAAAAAATCATTGTTAAAATTAGGAAAGAAAACTTAGACTCATAGATCTAGAGTTGAAAGGAATCCTCTAGGATAGAGGCCATTATAATTCAACCCTTTTTTTAACAGATAAAAGAAACTTGAGTTCCAAAGAGAACTTGTTCAGAGTTAACACATATAGTAAATGGTTTAAGATAGGATTGAAACACAAATTCTCTGCTTTTCCATTCTGCTTCCCTGACCAGATGCAGTCATCTGACATCTAGTTAGATGTCCTGGTTTAAAAATATTCCCAAATAAGGATAGACTACATTTGGGTAGTTTTAAAATATTCATACATTCAATCAATGTGCTGCCTTAACCCTCAAAATATTTTGATCATTTTTTTAAGCATCAGTACACTCCTAGTTTTGCTACAGATGTAAGGCTATAATTCATGGAATGTTACTATTTTTGAAAAATTGAATTTGTAGGTTGCCCAGAGGGAGGAGAAGAACATGGAAGAAGTAAGCAGTCATACAGAGTTATGAGTTATACAGAAGAAACAGTTTGTGTAAATGACACCATAGTAGAAAAGTATAACTTGATAATCACATAAGATAGGCACATAATGAGAGTAAACTATAGGCAATGGACAGCCTGACCTGTTGGCATCCCAAAAAATAGGTGGACTTTATTTGCAAAATTTATAGGAAGTCATGCATCATAGTTGTGAAGGTTAGAGAAGGGTGGCTTGAAGTATTTATCAGTGGACAGGCTGTCCAAATCAGTGAGATCACAGATCCAGGATGAATTATAATATTGGACTTAATCATATGAGTCCACTTTAATACTTTATTCTAAAGCATATATAGTCTAATCATATGAGACTATATATGATTTATAATAAAGTATTAAATGTTAGTTATAAACACAAATTCCATTTCTTTAAATTGGAAATACCTTGTCTCATATTTTAGTCTTACAAATAAATACCAGTTTGCTAAACTCATTTAGAGAAATGAGAGGGGAAGAATATTTTCACAAATAGAATTCAACCCCCTAAAAAACATGCCTTACATTTACCTATTATATAGATAATTTACCTATCATAGATAAAGGTGTTGTGTGTTTTAGAATAAATCTGTACAACTATGGTGCCTGGCATTTTAATTTAATTTTTGGTTACTTCAACAATTCAAAGTGATCAAAAGAAATAGCATAGTTTTAAAATAAATATATAACATTTCTACATAGAAATGTTATGAAAAAATAGTACCTCAAACAGATCTGGAGAAAAGCTAAGTCTTTCCTCATTCTCCTTGCTTTCAAGTCAGATTAGACAGAATTCATTAGGTAGGGATGAAATGGAAGAAAACAGGCATTTATTAAGTGCCTGCAACATACCATGAACTATGCTAAACAATTTACAATTATTATCTTATTTGATTTCACAACAATTAACATTTATGTAGGAGGCAGTTATTATTATCTTCATTTTAGAGTATAGGAAACAGGTAGTGAGTTAAAAGTTAATGAAGTTAAAATTAATAGTAGTCTTCAAGCAGCCACTTTCTCTGCAGCCAAGTTCTTTCTTATGAATTTGTTTTTCACTTAATCAGTAAGCATTCATTATATACTTACTGTGTGCCAAACACTGTACTTGTATTGAGATATAAAGTCATAATGTAACCAAACCAAAGAAAAGTACCTCATGATGTGGTCCTTCTTTTCACAACATTTGTTTGCAGTACACAATATGTAATTAGATATCTGGGTCTGTGAAAGATAGACATTTCCTCTTGACTAATAGGGAGGACAGATAATGAGTGTATTTAGAAATATTAAAGATATTGACATAAGTATCCAAAGGTTTTAGCATCCCAAAAATCAGAAAAAAGCATCTAGTTTTCATTGTTTTATAAGATTTTGAAACCTCTTTGAAAGGTTAAGTGTTCATCTGGGTGAAGAATGATTTTCTTTCATAAATACTGAATACTAACACATCTATTTTATTTTTTCTCATTTTAATTATTTCACTGGGAATGTAATTTACAAAGCCTCAGTTTCAAAATGTAAATTCATATGACCCCAAGCTTGTCTTCTGCTCTGATCTAAACATTAATCTTTCTTAATGTTAATTCATTTATACCAAGGATTTTCTAATGAGTAATCATGACATAACATATTTTATTAGCAAAGCAAATACTAAGTAGAAGCAGTTAAAATTACTAAAATAATATCATATGCTAAACTAAATTGTATTACAAATTTTCATCTTTCTAAGTACTATGGTAATGTTTTTACTATTTTATAGATTTACAAGTACATTTCATCTTAATTTAAATCAATATAAGAAAGTAGGACAAATGGAATTTTATTAATTTTAGGTTGCATTAATATTAATGATAAATCATTACACATAAAGTAATTTTCTTTCATCTTTGAATCTGACAAAGCCGATTTTTAAATAACAGAATCACTAAAAGTCTAATGAATGAATGATCAGGAAATATTGGTCCCCCAAATAGTTTCACTAGTAATTTTTTGAGTAATCTTGAACAAGTTATTTATGAATTCTCTGATTTTTTTGGTTTGTTTTTTTCACTCAGTTATGTAAGCATTAAAATTTTTGTGACCTACATACCACAAGATCCACAAATAGAAATGTTTTCCCTCAAATCCTCAAATGAGATAATTATTTACTCTGTATACAATTAAAATTTATATAAACATTGGCTATTATTTCAAACACCTATGATTTTATATATTCATATAGTTCTCCACCAGTACAAGTTTTAATCCCCTTGTGCTTTGGTAAATGGTTCTCATGAATTGATATAGTTATAATCATCATTTTCTCATCATTACCTGGTGGCTAACTTTCTTAAAACAAGACATCAGCAGCTTAAGCTAGGCTTATTAACAAATGACTCTCATATACATAATATGCACAAACATTATACCAGCCACACAGATACACAGAGTTCATTTCCAGGTCCATATTTAAAGCCATTCAGACTTAAGAAGATTAAGGAAATGTGATCTCTTAGTATAACTTTAAGAACTAGATTCATCTCAAACTGCAAGGAGGTATTGGATTTGTGTCTCACATAAGGAAATGTTAATATGATTGTCAATAAAATACTGAGTTTCCAGAAGACAGCTATTATTGTCTTGGTATTCTATGTATGCATGATATTAGTATATGTTAATAAGAATAAGGAGAATTGTCTCAAGATAAAAGAAAAGACTTAAGCAATGGGATAGTGATAAGGTACATGTCCATTAGCTGAAGTTCTGAGTTTCTAGCCTTAAAAGTTTGTCTCAGTTCAATAGACCTTTCAAACTGCCTCATAGGATCAAATGAAAACTATTAAAATCCATGATAGCCTTTAGGGTCTTAAAATTAACTTATATCTTTGGGACTTTCTACAATGAACAGTGACAGCTAGTTTCTGAACTAGCATAGACTTACAGTGGCTTTCTAGTCTAGACAACCTTAAGTTAAAGTTAACCATCTCTGTGGGTAGGAGAAAAAGACAGAACCTTGTGAAGAAAGCTTTATTTTCCTTCTCACACCGTGGCAGGGGAGGGTGGGGTATGCTAAGAAGAGTTATCCAAAACTTTTAGCAAGAGATGACACTTTCATAGAGTGGTGACTGTTTTGGGTTGGTAAATACTAATGTGTAGCAAATACTTCTGAATGCACATCCCTCTTCTCACCTTCCTACCCACAAAAAAAGCACTACTGGTATATATTCATTAGCAAATATAGCAACACTCTACTAAATCATCAGCAAGAAAACAGACACCTCCAAATAACTGGTACCACAGGGATCCTCAAAGTGTGAACTAAAACCTAGGTGATCAGAGGTTAGCTGTGAAAAAGGGATTTGCCTTAAGCTTTCAAGCACACACATTAAAAAAAAAAATTTCCAAATTCACTTTGAAAAATTGCATATATTTTCATCAAGGTTCAGTGATTGGTCACAGAACCTGGAAGATATGGATACAAGACTTGCTTCTAACATGTTGTTTACAAGACCCTGACTAAATTAATTAACATTAGTGTTTAAGGTCACTCTTTCTAAGTTTCATAGAAGATGATGACCTCCATTAGTGGAGGATTACCAGGAACATTCTCTTTACTTCAACTGCAGGGTTTATTAAAAAAAAAAAAAAAAAAAAAAAAAGTGACAAGTTGGGAATGAATTAGCAGAAGACCAGTTGTGAATATTGTGATTAACTGGCTAGTTTATTTTAATTTTTTTTTTTACACGCATGCATGCATTTTAATACATGCATTAATCTATTAGCTCCTTTAATTTCATACTGGCCTCTTTGGACATCTTCCACATTTCTTCAATACTGCAACAAGGACTTGAATTGATTGGAATAGAACTTCTAGATGAGGAACTTTTTTTTCTTTTTTTTTTTTTTTTTTTTTTTTTTTACCAATATAGACTATTCTATGACTTAGAACATCATTTAAAAAGCTTTAAAAGTGAAAGAGATTAAAAAGTGAAGAGATTAAAAAGTGAAAGAGATTAAAAAGTGAAGAGATTAGAGTCATACCATGTTAGAGGAGGTATTTGAACCCAAATTTTGCTATTTAAAATGTCACACTGCCTGTAATATTTCTATAAATAGATTTTTAAAAAGAGTTATTGCTGCTTTGCAAACCACTACACCTTTTAATATTTCAGAATATGGAATTCTACATATATTATGCTGTTTTGAAAATAATGTAGGCCTTCTTCATATATATATATATGCTACTGCTCTTTTAAGTGGAGGACATGGATAATACACAAAGGGATTATGTTGAAAGGGGGAACACATTCTAGGAAAGGCAGTCATCCAACACAACTACTTCTATCCTTTACTGTAGCAGTCCTCCATTCCACTTCACACCTTCCTGACCAAGAGCAACTTCCCAACTTTCTCCCACCTGACCAAAGCAATTATAACTTTTGCAGCTTAATAAGTAACTTATTTAAGAATCTGAAAAATAGAATTTTATTTGACATGTTTCAACTCATAAAGAAAAAAATTAACTTACTTTTAGTTCCATAAAGGTAAGGGCATGGAAAGGAAAGCAAGAAAACAAGCAAAGGATAGAAGGACAGCCTCCTGCCTCCAATTAGAAGAGAAGCCACTGTTTCTACAGTTTGGATAAAGTTAAAGAAAGAATAAAAAGTTAAAAGAAAGAATAAAACATGGGATATTGCTCAGATATATTGGTCTTCAAGCCATACTGGAAGGAAGAATTCCATGAAGATTCTAGGAAGGATAGGTTGCCAGATATAGTTCATTATTAAATCAAGGTCTTGCTAGTTCTCCATTTATTTTCATGGATAGGATCAAGATAGTGTACAAATGTACACAACTAAGAGTGACGACATCTCACCTGATCAATTTTTTAATTTGGCAGATAACTTTTTCTTTTTTAAATTAAAACATTATATGTTCATTTAAATATTTGTTTACAGCAATACTACCTTCATCTATATTGTCATTTAGAATTGGAATATGGTCTTTAAGGGCTAAAGTTGCTATCTTATTTGGTTAAATTGATTCATCATTCTTGTTCTCTGAGAATGAATTTACTCCTACTCCCCCAATCCTATACTTATTCTCTTCTAGAATTTTTAAATGTGTTTCGATTAGAAGCATGATTAGAAAGATAACATTACTTGTTCAGTTCATTTTCACTATAGGAAAAAGTAAGTCGGCATTCTTCATTTTATATATACATATATATGTATATGCTTATACATATATATATTTAATATTTTCTTTTAAAAATGATCACATAAGTAGTTGAAAAGCCTGATTCTTTTTTTAAATATAGTTTTCCTGCTTACATGATAATAGTGTACTACATCATTTTTGCCCTTCTTATCACAAAAGTATAATATGATGTTACTCTTTCTATGCCAGCATTATAGCTGGGGTAGAGCCTACCTTATCTATGGTACTTCGTTCTGATCTTGATTTGTGATACTAAGATTCCTAAATTGAGATTCATGATATGATCATATGTAACTTATTAGACTTTTATGACATCCTTTATTCCTCTATACAAAGTGATGAGACTAGAGGCTTATTTTTCTCTCACATGTTTAAGTAGATTTGTTTTGACCAACATTCATTTCCAAAAAGTTTGTGCATGGATTTATTTTAGAGTGATTCTCAGTGTAATGAGTAAATTTTTCTAATTAAGAATATTAATATTAAACTTTAATATTTTATAATTAGGAGGTGTTTAATTAGCTACCCAAAGTCTTCAATATTTTCAGGAACTAAAATCCAATTTATATTTTACCTAAGGAAATCTCATAAAATGGAATTAACGGGGAAGTCAAACATGTTTTCATCATAGAAATGAAATTTTAGTTAATCTAACTTAAGAAGGACCTATTGTCTAATAAGAACACTTTTACAATGAAGTAGCTTCCAGGTGAGGTGTGCAAGGGAATATATTGATGGAACCTAATTTAAAGCAATATATTTTAATTTTCTCAGTAACACACCCAAACATCAAATATACTGTCAGTATACTGAATATAAGCACATATGCCAGCTTATCTATGATGTAAATAAAACGTGTTGATGCTTCCACATTCAAGACAAATGGAGAGAATTAACTGATACAATAATTAGAAAACAAACAAAGAGCTTAATAAGGCAAAGGCAGGTTTTCTAGATATGTACTGCTATGGGGTCCATTGGTCATAAAAAAATTTAAAACTAAGGCAGTCAAGTATTTGTCTTTTTAGGCATTGTATTTGTCAGTCAAATGTCTGTGTCAACACTTAGTCTTCTCTTTCTCTCAAACTGACTGGAATGTGTTGTGATTAATGTGTAAACTAAGGCTAAAACACAACTGCAAATCATTGAAGCCTTTCTAAGGCAATTTTGGGTTGCACTCTGATGGTTGAATAACCTTGACCTTTTGTCTGGCATACAGCTTTTTCGGTGTTTTTACTTTGAAATAGTGAGATTTGAAAATAATATTTATTTTATAGTTTCTAGAAACAAATTTCTTTTAGGCATGGAAATTATTTTCTCTTAAAGAGTTTAGATATTTTTCATTCACATTTCTGTATACATTTACTTTTTAGAAAATAGTTCAAATTTCTCTTCTTTGTTTCCTTTGAATATGAAGTCATGCAAAATATTTTCAGAATAGTCATCTTACAAAGGAAAAAATAAAAGATAATTTTAAAAGGGGTTCAATTTGCATCCAGAGACCATCAATAGTCTTTCTTGAGGTAGATAACTATTTACATCATGAATCCTTTGGGGTTATTCTGGATCATTATATTGTTCAGAGTACCTCAATCATTTGTAATTAATTGTGTCATTATTATACTGCCAAGATTCTTCATCATTTGTCATTTTCCTTATCTTAGCTACTCTGATGAAGGTGAGACAGTATCACAGAGTTGTTTTAATTTGCTTTTCTCTAATTATTAGTGACTTATGGAAATTTTTCACATGATCATAAAATCAATTTCTTCTGAAAACTGCCCATTCGTATCCTTTGATCATGTATCATTGGATAATGGCTCTTATTATTTTTAAAAATAAAACTCATTACTTTGGTAAGAAATTGAGTGCTAGATCAGTGGAATTTATTAGATACATATAACACAATAATCAAGGCCTATAGCAGTCTAGTATTTGATAAACCCCCAAACTTTAGCTTCTGGAATAAGAACTCATTATTTGAAAAAAATTTCTGGGAAAACTGGAAAATAAACTGAAAAATTGGCATAGGATTACATCTCATACCCCATAGTAAAATAAGGTCAAAATAGATATGAGATTTGGGCATAAAGGACGATACCAATAAACAAATTAAGAGAACAGGGGACAATTTACCTATCAGATCTTTGGAGAAAGGAGGAATTTATGACCAAAGAAGAACAAGACAACATTATACAAGGCAAAATGGACAACTTTGAATACATTAAATTAAGAAGTTTTACCCAAAAAACCAATAGAAACAAGATTAAAAGGGAAGTACAAAACTGGGAAAAAATCTTTACAGCCATTATTTCTGATGAAGGTCACATTTCTAAAATATGAAAAAAAATATACCCAGAAGTGCCATTACTAGGTCTGTATCCCAAAGAAATCATAAAGGAGGAAAAAGGACCTACACCTGAAAAAAAAAAAAAAAAGAGCAGATCTTTTTGTGGTAGCAAAGAATTGGAAAAGGAGTGGATGCCTATCAATTGGGGAATGACTGAACAAGTTGTAGGATCTGAAGATAGTGGAATATTAAGATAAAGAGGTTAATGGGTGATAATTTTTTTAATGTACTAAACTAATCAATACAACTAAAATTAGGGGAAAAACAGGAAACTAGAGTAGGAAAATGTTCAGCAAGTTTCTTTGATAAAGGTCCCCTTTCTCAAATGTGTTCAATACTGAGTTTTATTTTTTATTGTAATAAGTTCATTTATTTTTAATTTACCTTTCTTTATTAATCATGTTGGAAGAGAAAAATTAGAGTAAAAGGGAAAAACCAGGGGAGAGATTAAAAAAAAAAAAACAGAAAAAAGAAGTGAACATAATTAATGAATGTTCAAATTGTCAGAATTCTTAAGTCTTTCCTGGTGTTCCTTTATAATTGTTGTTATTTTTTATCAATTGTTCTCTTCACTTAGTTCTGCATCAGTTTAGAGAAGTCTTCTAATTTTTTTCTGAAACTGTCCATTCCATCTATTTCTTATGGTACAATAATAATTGCATTATATTAATATATCACAATTTATTCAACCCACTTCCCACAAATGGACATTCCCTTAATTTTTTCTTTCTTTCTTTTTTTTTTTTTTTTTTTTTTTTTTGCTGCCATGCAATAGAGCTGCAATAAATATTTTTGTGCATATGGATACTTTTCCTGCCCCCACTACTTTTTTAAAGATGTAGTGTTAATATTAATTAGCTTTTGCCTGGAATTTTAAAATAGAATTTCATTTTGTTTTCTTGAATATCTGGATGAATTCACAACTCCACCAACTACATATTTCAAAAGACAATCAGTTTCAAGAAGAATAACAGCACTTCAAAAAACAATTGTTAATAAATATTTCTAATGAAGAATTATGATCAACTTTTGAATATATTCATGCTATATTAAGAAATTTATCTTGAAGTTCCTAATCCAATATTTATTTATTTATTTTTAAGGCAAAAACTAGCATTTTGTGCAATACGTCTCTGACCAGAAGAAGAAAAAATCTAGGGCATATGAGCATTTCCAATTTGAGCATAAGAAAATGGCCAGTGTTCTTGAAAATTTTAATTGTGTCTCTGGAAATAATGTTTATTTGAAAAAATACCATCCATAAATCCAGGCTGTAAGATTTATTTAGGGAAGAAAGTATAGCAGTTAAAGAGACAGACAGGGCAGTATCAGAATGAAGGGACATAGTAAAATGTGACCTTTGATGAGCTTATACCATTTAACAAGTTTCACTCCTCTCAGCCAGAGGGATCTGTAACTACAGTAATTAATTAAACATGGAAGAAAATATGAGGGTAGTCCTGGAGGAAACATGTTTTACATGACCTGGTTCATTTAAGGTGATTTTGAGTAATAAAACAAAAATGGAAAATAAAAAATATTATTTTTATAAACACTAGGTATGTCTATTGGGAGTTGATGAATTTCTGTGTAAATAACATTTTAATTTATTGTGCATAGACTGAAAGTTCAAATATAATAAAAAAAATACAGCAAACATGTCAGTTTCTTTTTACTCCTAACCTGAAGCTAAAGAAAGCTTGATGGTTTGGAGGAATTGGCTAGATAATGTGAATCATCACTGAAATACTGGCTATGTCACTCTCAGCAAGTCATTAAATCTCTCTGGTCCTCAGTTTCAACAACTATAAAATGAATTATTTGTATTCAGTGACCTCATAGATGCCTTAAATCTATGATATTCTGGTCTTTGCTTCTATAAGCCTTTAAATATTTATTCCTATGAATATGCTTTCTACTTAGATCACTTTTTCCTACCACTATTAACTTAATCTTAAATTGTCTATGGAAAGTCTGAATTGGGGTGCTAGTACATCCTGCCAAACTGAATACTTTGCAGCCAAATAGCTTTCTAGAGCCACAGGTGCACACACATGAACAATTAATTCTAAAGGAACTAAAATGAGATGAGCTGAAAAACTCTTAGTTTCAGCTAATTTTAACTTGTCAAGTGATCATTTTCAGAAAAACAGATTAGATTAATTTATTATTTTGTGAAAATGTGGGTCTATAATTTGCTCAAATACACAGGTTTTTTTCTTAGTTGAGTGGAATGTGATGCTTAATCATTTTAATCATCAGAAGAAATTAGGGGAAATCAGAATTTGTTGAGCTTAGGTAAGTATTCAATTATGCTTGTGTTCATACTTTTGTTATTCCCTACTAGTAAGATATTTTTTTTAATGATGTAAACACCCTAAATGTGAGAATTAAATTAGGAAAGAAAAGCTTTAAAGAGGAAGCAAAAAGTGAATATAGTCATATAGATGATTATAGTCCACTAATGAGTATTTGCCTTATTCACGATGGGGCCTTTCAAAGTTGATATTTTAATAATTTTAATGTATTTATATCCAGTTTCTCATCTGGAAGCAAATACAGAAGATGGGTTGGTGGGTGTTTTTTATTTTTTTCTCCTAAGAAGAAAGCCTATAATTTCATTTGTATAAATAATCTGTTATACAAAAACATATCTCACTGAAACAGATTGGAAATATATCATTAATATATTAGCTTAGAGAATGGCACAGAAAGGTATTGTTTTGATAGATTAGTTGGCAATTCTGGAGTCACAGAGATAATATTTGTCAGAGACTAGGTCAAAGTGGGAAGCTCTTTACTCTTCTGCAAAATTTCTATTAGCAATAATAATCATATTTTTATCGGTTTGCAAAATACAAACGAGAACTAAATAATCCCTAAGTACCCATCTACTACTGAAAAGCTATGCATATACAGTGATAAGTGAATTTCTTGGAATAAGCAATCATTGTTACATATTTTCATCTGATGAAATGATCAGGTCTTGTGAATCTTTTTTTTTTTTTTTTTTAAATGAGGCTGGGGTTAAGTGACTTGCCCAGAGTCACACAGCTAGGAAGTATTAAGTGTCTGAGATCAGATTTGAACTTGGGTCCTCCTGAATTCAAGACTGGTGCTCTATACACTGCGCCACCTAGCTGCTCCAGTGAATAAGTTTCTAATCCCATTAGACTGACTCAGAACATTTGATAATGACAAAATAAAATTGGTTAGTCAGAATAAACTAGTTTTCACACCTCTACATAGTACTCTGTCTAATTCATCCTTGAATTCATTCCATGTACATGTTCCATTGCTCTCTTCTGTTGACTTACAAATATTTTAAGAAGTATTATTACACTTAAAACTTGTAGCTCTCAAAAAAGCATATTCAGCAATTATTAGGTCATATGTACTATAAATCCTGTTGGTATAAAGAAGTCAAAAATTTAAAGTATCATTCTAACCTATAACAAAACAGCATCAGTTGTACTGTAGCACAAAGAAAAATATAATGGGAAATATCAACAAATACCAAAGTCAGGATCTTATGAATTATTGTTAAGAAAAAAATATCCTCAGGGGAAAAAAAAAAGGCAAGTAGAAGATTTCTTCCTACTGTCTCTCTGCACAATGAAACAGAGAAAGGTTAAATGACTTTTTAGTGATATACAATACTTTAAGGATTTAAAATCAATTTTTTATGATTCCAAATCTGTCAGCCTAACAAATGGGTTAATTCGATGCCTTATTAATCTCTATTTTTTTTCTTTTCTTTTTAAAAATCTCTTTTTGTTTTTACTTGATAAATATCTTCTACAAATCCCAGGATTAGAGAAGAAAACCAAGAAGATGAATCATACAATATTAGAGTAAGAAGAAACATCAGTGTTCATCTGCAGATAATACTTGTAAAAAGCTTTAAATGCTATGTCAACTACAATTATTATTATTATGAGTAGTGGTAATAATAGTAGTAATTATGGAAGCAGAAGGAGTAATAGCAGTAGTAGGGGTGGTGGTAGTAGCAGTACCAACAGTAGTTAGTAGCAGTAGAAATAGTAATATTTGTTATTGTTCATCCCCCTCATTTTTTCAGATGAGGAAATAAAGATTTCCAGACCTTTATGTAACTGGCCTATGCTGATATAGCTAGTTAGTAACTCACTTAGGAAAAGAAACTAGGCTTCTGATTGAATTCAGTTCTATTACTATTATTTTAAGATTGCTCAAAATATCCTTTTAAAAATGTTTAATCTCTCTTTTGTGAATTTAAATTTCATATATGAACTTTGCTTTATTTTACTTTCAGTTAAGCCAGATTAATTTTGTGTTTGGCAGCATTGACTAATACAGCAGAATCCTTCCATCTTCCAAATCACTATTAAAGGATGGCCTATCATTTGCCATAGATTGTATGTCCTTCATATAACTGTAGCCTTGCTTTTGCCAACAATATCTGGTGTCTCAATCAAACAGATTTTGCTTTTATGTCACATTCTTTTTCTCAGATATTTAGCTTGTACTTATTGTGCTTCATTCTTTATGCTAATTTACCTAAATAGCTAGAACCATAGAAAAGTAGAGCTGGAGGTGACTTTAGAGGTAATTGAATAAGGGTCATCAAAGACTATCTGGCTTACCTCTTACCTTTTGCACTTGAGGAAACTGAAGCCTTAGTGTCTCAAATAACTTTTCCAAGCCATGCAGGTAGTAAGACTTAGAGACAGGTTTTGAGACTATATCTTCTAATTCCAAAATCTGTGCTTTTTGTAGCATATACGATGATATATATTATATATAATTATATGTAACATATAATTATATATAATATATAATCTCTCATAGAGAATAAAAATGATCTTTGGTGAGCTATTTTTGTTATTGGATCATTTCAGTAATTTTCAACTCTTCATGATGCAATTTAGGATTTTCTTGGCAACAATACTGGAATTGTTTGTCATTTCCTTCTCTGGTTCATTTTATAGATGAGGAAATGGAGGAAAATAGAGTTAAGTGACTTGCCTAGGATCACCCAGCTAGTCAGTGTCTGATGCCAGATTTGAATTCAGGAGGAGAAATCTTCCTGATTCTAGGCTGAACATTCTTTCCACTGAGCTTTCACTTGGTGAATTATTTTGACAGATTTATTCTTAGTTCTTGGGCTAGAAATAGAACTCAGATCTCTTGAGTTCCAAGCCAATATTGTTGCTATCACACCACAGCAGCCTCTGCCAATAATCCTGATGCTTTTCTGATTTGTGATTGAATGAGATAATTCTAAATTGAATGTGCTGCTCTATGTTATATTACTTTAATTCCCCCTAAATCAGATCCTTGTCTCCTCTTCAGGTTTTACAATACACACTTTCTGCCTTCTGTAACATAACCCTATCTGTGCAAACTCTTTTGTTCATGTGAAAAGTTATTGTTTTCAAATGCTACAAAAAGAGATACTATAGTCAGTAACTGCTAGGTTTTCACTGTTTTGTTTTGTTTTTTAATATTATTGCCAATCTGAAGAATTCTTTTGAAGAGAAATTAGGTTGTTATCTGGATCTTCCTGGCCTCTACTGAGTCAAGATGTACATGGGTAGTAAAATGCATTAAGCTCTCATGCTTGATAATTTTCTTCAGGATCAATAAGCTTCTAAAATGTCATTTGATGATATGTACATTTTCTTAATAGAGAAGTTTTTAAAAAGACAGATTTTTAAAAATATACTTATATGTAAGTACAATATATACATGTGTGGATATAGATATATATGTATGTCTTGTCCATATGAATATTTATATATAAATATATATGTATATCACAGGTATATACATATGAATCTTGTAGATATATATATATGCATATATATGTATATATACATATATATATGTATATATATATATACCACACACTCATCTTATATATACCATTTGAGAAACTACTGTGATAGTTTGAGGCAAGAGGTAGTGAAGGTCAACATCCTCAGATTTCAGATGAAGAAATTCAGATCGAGAGTGGTCCAGTAACTTCCCAAACTTACGAAGTAAATTTATGACAAAACAAGCTCTAGAAACCAAGTCTTTAAACTCCTTGGAGGTCTTGACCCCTGGTTTATAAAATTGGAAGATTGACTGATGGCAGGGCAGATTTCAGGAGTCCTTTCTATTAAATAAATTATTTGCCATTCTGCTTATCAGGCAATAGTGGAGAATTGAGTATTTTCCCTTCTTTATAGAAGTCTTAATCTCTACTGATGTGCTAATGGGGGGAAAAAAACTATAAAGAAGACCAGTTTCCAGTTGAGATCTATCGTGTCATTACTAACAGTTTAATAGTTTTGGAGCAAATTCCCTTCTTTGATGATTTTTAATGGTGGGATCTCAAAGCCATTTGTCAGTTAAGGAAACACTTCAACAGGCCAATAGAAAGAGATTTCATTATAGAGTTGATCTTTCTCTCAATTTACTGCATACAAGTGGTCACCAGCTTTTCCTGTTTGGAACCAACCATGACTAGAAGTCACTACCATCTTGGAGCAAAGGGTAATAGTTTCACAGTTCTGATGTACAGAGTGAAATAAAGAAGGTGTTCTCGAAAATCAATTACCTTACTGTTCTGCATTGTCAGCTTGCTGCACATTTTGCTAGAGGTGACAGTGATTGATGTTCAGATCTCAGAAACTTCTTTTAAAAGAAGAATTCTTTGCAATGCATTTTTCTCCTTCCAAATCTCGTCAACTTGTTTTTCTTTTTTTTTAAAAAAAATTTAAGTAAAATTATTTCTCTTAAGAAATTGTATACTTAAAAGGTAACTCTTAGAAAACCAGAAGATTATCAGCAAAATAAAGACATTTCTTTAAAAATCAAGAAAATAATTTAGATTTTAACAATATGATTAGACGTCATAATGTTAAACTTTTTTTGTGAGTACCACTTTACATTGTTTATCTATGGAAAGGTCAACTTTTAAAATAAGAGTCTATGCTTTGTTTAATTAAAAGATGTTTGAGGGCATTAAAGATTCTAGTCTTTCCTTTTTTCATAGGTTTTTTTGGTATAGTAATTTTGAAAGGTGTTTCATTATTTTGGGTTTTTTAAATTAAAATTTAATTTAGTATATGAAAATTAAATATAATTAATGGTAAAATTTGATAAAAATTCAATTCCAGGATGGAATTTTAGAATTTGCTAAAATTGTATAGTGATTCATTATACCAAAATGTACTCAAAATATCTTTCATTTTTATCTTATTTTAAAAAATTGAACCCTATCTATAGCCTCTCCTTCCCCCCAAAGGAAGTTATTGCATAGTCTACCACTAGTAGATACTAGTTGGATTTGGAGAAAACAAAGAGATTTTCCGATTTCTTTCCTATTTGGCAAGTTCTTGCATTAGACATTCATCCACTTTTTGTGTTGGGCAGAGGGATCTGTCTGAATGTCATATTAGACTATTTCTGAATAGCCAATAGTGATATTACATCCTATTATGTTAAAATGCAGTGTCCTGATCAAGGTACTCTTTAATTTGCTTCATGATATTTCACTCATTACTTAATTCCTTCATTTGTTCAACTGTTTATTTGTGTGTGTTTTTAATAGTATTTTATTTTCCCCAATTACATGTCAAGACAATTTTTAATGTCCATTTTTACAAGAATTTGAGTTCCATTTTTTCTCCCCCCCTTTCCCTTCCCACTTCAGAAAATGGTACACAATTTGATATAGTTTATATATGTGCTATCATGTAAAAGATATTTCCATATTTGTCACAATTGTATAAGAAGAAACAAATGAAAAAAGAAAAAAAAATAAAACAAGTAAGAGCTGAGTCATTTAAAACTGATCATCACAGAGTGTTGCTGGTACTGTGTACAATGTTTTCTTGGTTCTGCTCATTTCACTTGGCATCAGTTGATAGAAGTATTTCCAGGATTTCTGAAATCTGCCCCTTCATCATTTCTTATTGCACAATAATATTCCATTTTATGCAAATACCAAAGCTTCTTCATTCATTCCCTAATGGGCATCCCCTCAATTTCTAATATTTTGCCATTATGAAAAGGGCTACTACAAATATTTTGCATATATAAGCTCTTTTTCTTTTTTCATGATCTCTTTGGGATAAAGACCTAGTAGTGATATCCTGAATCAAAATGATACCCTGTATAGTTTGCTTGCCCTTTAAGCATAGTTGCAAATTACTCTCCAGAACAGTTGGATTAGTTCACAATTCCACCAATAGTACTTTAACGTCTCAATTTCACCATATCCTCTCTAATATTTATCATTTTCCCTTTTTTTTGGTCATATTAACTAATTTGACAGATGTGAAGAAAAGTAGTACCTCCAAGTTTTTCTTATTAGCATTTCTCTAATCAAAATTGAATTAGAGAATATCTCCATATATATTATAGATATCTTTGGGTTATTCATTTGAAAACTATCTGTTCATATCTTTGACCATTTATCACTTGGAGAATAACTTATATTATTATAAATTTGACTCAGTTCTCTATGTATTTGAGATGTGAGGTCTTTATCAGTTTTTGCTTTCCTTCAAATTTTTGTTGCTTTGGTTTTGTGCAATTTTTTTAGTTTAATATAATAAGAATTATCTACTTTACATTTCATAATACCCTCTATCACTTGTTTGGTAATGAACTTGTAAATTACTTAACTTCTTTAAGAATTTGGATGCTATACCAATTGGTGCATATATGGTTAGTATTGATATTCATTATCTATATTATCTTTTAAAAATGTAATTTCCTTCTTTATTTATTTTAAATAAGTCCATTTTTGCTTTTTTTTTTTTTTGTCTGAGATCAGGATTGCAATGCTAAAATTATTTTTTAACCTCTGTTCAAGCATAGATTTCCCTGCTCCAATGCATTGGAGCTCGGGATTCCCACTGTTTCTGCTGAGAGGAGACTTGCTTTTGTCTTAATGGGGTGATCCCTAACCTGGATTGTGTTGGCCCTTTATCTCAGTTAGATGGAACTTTTGTGTCAATTTTTCATGTTTCTTGGGATAAAGGACTGTTTTACCCCAATTTTTTGCTGTCTAAAATTAGTTTGGAGTATGAATATGGGACAGCTTTGATGATTTATTGCCTAATCTACCATTTTGTCTCTCAGAAGTCCCTCCATTTCTTTATTTTTTAGGACAGGTCTCTCTCTAGGTCACCAATATTGTAACTGCAGAGATTATTCATGGGCCAAATCTCTGTTCAAATTGGCAGGGAAATTTTAATTTTTTTTCAGTATGTACATTGTAGAATGTACATACTACTGTTGTAATATTTGTCAGTTTATGAAAGCTGGTAAAGTAGTATGTTAATCATTTGGTACTTGTTACCATTGCTTGATTTACAGAAAAATTGATGTTTATGTCAGAAGTATAAATGAATTCTGCCGATTATGATTTTTCTCACTCTCAATGACTAAGAAACAAGGCATCCTGAATTTAGAGTCCTGGTTCTGATATTTTGCATTTGTGTGATTATTTTCTAGTCATTATCCCTCTCTAATTCTCAGTTTCTTCATCTGTAGTAAAAAAAAAGTAAATACATTTAATTAGACAGAACCTGCTTGATATAATTTTAAAGATGCTGAGTGGCAAAGGCAAAAAGCTGTGTTCAAATTTTGCCTTTAATACTGGTTATATAACAGTGAATAAGACATTTATTCTTGATGATCATTAATTTCTTATCTGTAAAATAAAGATAATAGAACCAGTAATACATACTTTACACATTTAGACAACTTAAATGACATAATTCATCTAAAGAGTTTGGATAAGTGAAGTTCTTTTGAATACTAATGATTTCAGAAGCTCAAATTTATTCTTAGTCTCTCTAAATAAAATTTAAATAACTGGCTAATTCTGAAAATTGAAAGAGACTATCATGTAAATGTATTTTCTGATTATATAAAGAAAAAAAGTTAAAGAGTTGTCTGTTTCTCAACTGGCTATTCTCTAGTGCCTAACATAGCATTACAAATAAATCACGACATGGAAAGACTTCCCCTAGGCCATCCAGTCCTCCCACCCCTTTGCAAATAAGGAAAGTAGAACTCAGCCTCCAAGATCATGCAGATTGTTAACACCCTGAACACTACCACAAAAATTTCACTTTCACTACAATTAAATACATTTATTTTCATTTCAATTTTAAATATTTTACTTCTGTGAATGAATAAATAAATGAGTAGCATTTAGTATTTGCTAGAAATATCAGAGGTACAAATACAAAAGGGAAAACATCTCTTTTATCAATGAGCCTGCTAATATTCATATTGCAAAGTGCTTTCAAATATCTTTTTGATCCTCGCAACAACCCTAGGAAATAGTACTATTATTGTCCTCATTTTACAAATAAAGAAACTGAGACAAACAGAGGTTAAGTGACTTTCCCAGAATCAGACAGTTGAAATATGTCTAAGATTGGTTTTAAAGTCAGGTCTTTGTGACTCTAGATGTAGCGCTCTGTCCCGATGTGCCTTCAAGTTGTTTACAAATTCTATTCAAACAGTGGGAGACAACTCATATAGAAGAGAGAAAGGAAGGAAAAGGTTCTTTGGCCTGAGAACTCACAGGGATGAGAAGTATACTCACAGAGCACTTCATCAGTGATACAACCTTTCCAAGAGCAATTATAGTAACTATCGATTTGATTACTGTTCCCCCCCCCCAAAAAAAAAAAAAAAAAAGTAGTGTTATGTGGTAGATGGAGATCTGGCCTCAGAGCCAGGAAGACATTATTCAAGTCTTTCCACATCTCATATGATGTGTCCACTTAGGTCCTCAGTAATTTAGAAATATTTCTTAAGAATACCAGTTGTAGTAAAATTGCCATTTTGCATTAGTAGAGGAAGGTAGTTTCTTCACTGTACCACTAAAATCATAGATCTAATCCTATAGGATATCCTATCCTAAATCAAGAGGAGAAGAGTGAACAAAAGTAGAAAAAAGGGAGAAATTAAATAGTATTCTTATAGCAATATGGTGGATGTAAAGAAGATGACTGGAATAAATATTGGGATATCACAGATCAAGGTCATACTGGATTATGAGAGCAGGTTGTTAAAATTTCAGCAGGAATATTTATATAAAGGAACAATACTGAAAACCAGGCTTAATTTGTTGTTTTGTTTATGGTCTAGATTTATAAAAATCTAGAAAGTCTAGAAAGGGAAAATGAAGAAAATATTAATAATGCAAATTTAATTTTAAAATGGTGGAAGTTTAGTTTTATTTGAGCGAACCAGTTTTTAAAACTGGTTGTTAAGTATTTATGACTCTCTCCTGATTAATGTTTGAATGGGATATAATGTATGCCTGATTGGAGACTGACTAGATATAGTCGACTTGGTTCATTTGAGTTTAATAACTTAGCAGTTATTACACTTGTCAAAAGGTGAGAGTATTAAAGCTGAATGGACTAATTCCCCCAGTATGGTCTGGAGGATATAGCTGGGATGGATTATACAATCAAAGGTATTCTTACTGCCTAGAATGACCTTATAGATTCCTTTCCTCTTATCCAAAACCTATGCATTTTTTTCATATTTAGTACAAGTTTCTTCTATTTCATTAACCTTCACTGACCATAATTGGTTTATTATCAGTGACATTCATTCTGGGCCCTTAATCATAGACTGGTATTACTCTTTCTTTCCTATATACATGATATATTTTTCTAACTGGATTTAAATATTTTTTTGGGTGAAACATGAGTAGTTAATACATGGCTTTGATATAAAGAAATTTTCTATAAACTATTACAGACTAATTCCGCCTTTCTGTGCAATCTTTTAAAGTGCAGTTTTTGTCTTTATTGTTCACAATTGGAAGGTAAATTTGCATCTGATTTCAGACAGATAGAAATTTTTGGTAGATTCTGAACCAATTGGAAAGCTGAAAAAGATATATTTTGTGGTTTAGTTTAACAAATAGTATAAGACAGAAATGGACAAGACCTGTGATTTCACTGGCATTTGAATTCCCAGGTTACTTTAATAGTATTTTTCCAATTATGTGTAAACAATTTTTATCATTTCATTTATATAAAATTTTGAGTTCCCAATTTTTCTTTCTCCCTTTTCCCCTTTGTCCCCTATTGGTAAAAATGGTAACGAATTTGATATAGGTTATACAAGGGCAATCATATAAAACAAATTAAAATCAAGCCAAAATAAAAGGGGTCAATAACATAGGTCATCAACAGAATTTTGTCCTTAGTTGTTGAGAATACTGAAAATGTAAATGATTTTCCCAAAGTTACATAGCCAGTACTTGTGTCAGAAGTCAGATTTGAATCCAGTCAGTCAATAAACTTTTATTTAACAATGATTATGGGTTAGATATTGTGCTAAATATTGGGGACACACAGAAAAGCAAAAGATCATCATTATTCTCACCAAGCACACAGTGTATAGATGGACATAATAAGCAAAGAACTATATCCAAACAGATCTTATGGAAGAGAAATTGGAGGGTAAACAAAATAAGAAAGGAACAAATAGTGAGGGAGGTTTCAAAAAGACTTCCTTGGCAAGTGTTCTGTGTATAATACCATACTATCTCTCAGTCATGTTACTATGAAATATTGAAGAAATATTAATAATTTATAGAATGCAAAGATATTCTCTTTTAAAAATATTTTCTATTTCCATATGTCTGTCAGTGTTACTATAATAAAAATAGACAAATTTTGTAGTTTTAATCCTATATAATTCTTATAAGGTGACCAAAGACATCTGACTTCCTTCAGCTTCTGACTTTTGTTGATGCGTGTAATGGTGTCGTGTAACAGAAAACTATTAGAATTATTAGGTGATTTTAAACTTAAACTAGCTTACCATGCCTCTGAAGACCATTCTCAAATGAATGTCAGCTTGAATATCTTCAATTTATTTCAATCGCTAAATTCACTTTGAATTCCATTTAAGGATCTAATTTACTATATACAGATGCTTTTTGTTTGTTTTAGTGATCAATAAATGAATCAGTAGCTGTTAAATAAGCATTTGATGCTTAGTCCAAAGAACCTCATCTTCTGTAGAACCTTATTTTCTTATTTTCCCACCTTGTAAGATTAAATTTTCAATAAGAATATTTGATTTTATATATTTCATAAAGTGACTTCCCCTTTCTTTTATCAAAATGTAATAAAAGAGAATCAGTTATGGATTCAAAAAAGTACACTGGTTTTACAGTCAGACATCTAATCATACATCAGTCCTTTGACTTACTTCTTGAGAGAGCTAGCCAAAATCAATGTCACTATCTTGATTTTAATTTCCCCTTAAGTAAATTGTGAGGAAGAGCTGATGATAGTGAAAATTTGTGATCAGGTAGTTCTTGAGAAAAGAAATAACAATTATTAATATCCTCTAAACCATTAATAATTAGAACAATGCAAATTGAAATAATTGAACTTTGACTTCACAGACATTAGATTGACAAAATTGACAAAAAGAGAAAAAACGATTAATTTCATGGGGTTCTGGAAAATGTAACTATTTAAAAATGTAACTATTTACATACTGTTGGAAGGTAGAGCTGTGAAATGTTTCAGGTATTCTGGAAAACAAATTGAAACCAAATTACTAAACTAAATATACCTGCAAGAGTTCAATAAAAAGGAAAAAAATGATAATTTATATGTATAAAATATTTCCAGAATCTTTTTTTTTTTGGTAGTAGAAAAAAAAAAACTGATATTAAGAGGGAAAGGCTATTGTATATAAACTTAATGAAATACAATTGTGCCATGTTAGATTCTGAAATGGAAGAAAAACATATAAGGTTGTATGGACTGAAGTCAAGTGATATGAGTGAAACAGAGTAGGATAAAATGTATAATTTTACAATGTCTAGTAAAGAAAAATAAGTAGGTAAAAGTGAGTCAATGATCATGAATTATTAATATAAAACTTGTTTCTGTTAGACTATTAACTCCATGAAGGTGAAGAAGAAACTATTATTCTGCATCTCTTTCATGGTGCTTCATAGAGTCTTGTCCTTAGTTTTGGCTCAAAAATATTTGCATCAATCATTTAACTATGGTTTAGCATCTTTCAAAATAACATTCTTTGATGTCCCTATTTCCCATCCTGTCTTCTGAAGTCCCACAGTCCCTTTGCCCTATTTTTTTCTCCTGAAATTAACATTTATTTTCTGTCTGTCTTCTATGACCTTTTTACTGATTCACTTATATTTTGCCATGCAGCGTAACACACAGGGAATGATACTAGCTCTGGAGGCAAAGGAATTGTTTTCAAATACTGATTCTGCCACTTATTATCTAGTTTATAAAATTGGACAAGTCACTTAATCTCTCTTTACCTCAATGAGCACATTTGTAAAACCAGGGAATTTAACTAAATGGCTTTGGAGGCAGCTTCAAGTTCTAAATCTATCCACAATTGAATTTTAGTGAATTTTTTTATTTGTTTTATTTGTATTCTTTTTTTTTTTTTTTTTTTAGAATAAAGTCTATGAGCAGTATGGTATAGTGGAAAAGCAGCTGGCCTTGGGCCTCAGAAAGAACTGTGTTCAAACCCACTCTGACATTTACTAGTTATTTGGTCCTAAAGGAGTCCCATAATTCCTATATACTTCAGGCAACAGTCTAGGATCCATGATCTGTTTGGGTGGATGAATTTACATTTCCTTTGTGTATATAAGTTTACTAAGAAGACCAGTATCATAGTGTACATCTATACAAGTACTTTCTTTTATAACTAACTTTGTGCCACCTTCTATGCCTTAATATCTTGTTTTTATGAATTACAGTTAAAATATAATCTTTGAAAAGTGCTTTTAGAATGTGTCTCCAAATTTATCTGTGACAAATTTAATCCCTGGATGACAAAAAGGCAGGCTCATGCCCCTCATTTTTTTTTTAAACCTTGGTAGGGTTTGCCAAAACTTGGCTCTTCAAGAATCAATTCTACATCTACAAGAAGATACTAGAAAAGGACCTTAAAGAAGACTTACAATTTTACTTTTCAAACAACTACAAGAAATGAATAATCACAGGAAAACCATTTCCATTCCTTAGCCCCAAATCAGCACTCTGTGTGTCAACCACTTGTGAATTAATGTATCATCTGGAGTCCATCCATCTATCTAATTAGAAATTCCTGTGCATATTCACAATGAATATTGCATAATAACATTATTTGTGGGAATGGGTGTATTTGTTTATTTATTGATAATTGAATACTGAATGATGAGACAAAATTGTGCAATTGAGAAAACTTTTCATCTGGTAAATCAGGACCTCATAAATTAGAAAGGAGGTCATTCTATTCACATAAAGACCCATTAACAGAATTTTCCTTCCTTGATGAAGATAACTGCTTTCTTCCTAGCAGAAGTTCATAAGTTATATTCTATATTATAGCTAATTAAATAGGAATAGAATTTCAAAGATAATAGCAATATTGAAAATAGATGTACATTATTCTATGTAGCAGTTAGTCTCATATGTGCTGTGCTTTAGATTTGAGCCTATATCATGTGTTTAAAGCTAGTGAAGAAGCTTGATTAAATATTAAAAAAAGCTTTAAATTTTCTATAAGCACATTAGAAGGTTTGTTTCTAAACAAAAAATTGCTGAAGGAAGAAAAAATGAAACCTCACAAAATGATGGCACAGAGAAATTATTTTCAATGCCACTACAGGAAATCTGGAACTGAACTTTTCATTTTCAATTTAAAATAAAATGTATGAATCATTTTGATTCATTCTTTTCAGTGGCCCACATCAGACTTAAAATTTGCAAGGAAATAGTTCTGCAAGCTTTAAAGAAAGCGATAAAATCTTGAGCTCCTGCTCCTCTTACATAGTAATCATGCATTTTGTTATATTTATCCTTTCTCCCACAAACCTATTCTGTTTTTGTTGTTTCAGAATTCCTCATTGGAACACATATTTTTAGTGAACATTTTCAAAGGAGTTTCCTATATATATTTCCCACTATATTCATCATTCCATAGTTACTTAATAGATGTAACTCCTTATTCTTTCAACATATAATAGGTTAGCTAAACTCCAGTGAAAAGTTCCCATTGGGTGATATCTGCCATCACATACAGAAGCTGAATCAGCCAATTGTCAGGTTCCCCTAGTAACAAAATTCACATCACCTTGAAGAAAGGTGGAACTGACTAAAACTTGATACTCAAGTGCTTTGACAGGCACTTCATTAATCTTCCTTAGGACACTACAGTATTCATCATAGAAGTGGGAATTTAAAAAAAAACAAAAAAAAAAACTGTCTGCCCAGCTCATGATGAGGATTGCCTTAGGAAAATGATCCTTTAAAAATAAAACATATCTATTATATAATTACAAGTTACTTGTAGTTTACTGTAATAGAGTTTGTGATTTCTTCCTTTACTATATATACGTGTATATATATGTAAATATGATAGTACTATTATTTGAATTGAGTGTGAGTATCAATATGATATATCAAAATGGATTAAATCAGAACATCATAAAATCTCAGAGTTACTAGGACCTCCTGGGTCATTAGTACAACATCTACTTAAATCATGAACCTTTTTTCATAACATCCCCAACAAATGGTCATGGAAGGTTCACTTGAAAACCTCCCGTTATGGGAAACTCATTACCTCTCAATATAATTCTCCATGTGGAGAATTTCTTTTTCTTCTATTGAACCAAAGTCTTCCTTACAAGTGTTCCCTATAATTCCTAGCTCTATTTCCAAGGCCCCAAAAGAAACACCTGAATGGCTCTCATATTAAAATTCTTACAATATTTAAAGATTGTTTTCATATATTTTCCCCCTCAATTCTTAACCTCTAGATAATAGCTCAAGTAGCATTTCTTTTGGCAAGGAAGCAAAATATAAGTATAATTATGATAATAGTTATATAGAACTTTGAGATTTAGGAAACAACTCCCTTTTCTCTGCCTAAAATTTGTATTACAAGTGTAGTCAATTGCATTTAAATTTGGAAATTATTTGTTTTCTCAACATTTTTGCAGCACCTGTAGACCCCCAAGCCATACAGTACTGAAAATGGTCTTACTTCTTGTGGTACCACAGGCACTGGGCCTGGGCTCACTCTTCCTTGTCCATAGCCAAAATCCTGGATCACTTCCAGTCAACACCAAGTTTAGCTTCCAAAATTATCAGAGAAGCCTTCAATCTTTCCCTCCTTAATCCACTTCTGTTCCATAGATATAAGTGTGTGAGGTAAAAGTTTATGAGATGAAAGTTCCTAAGGTCCTGAATCAAAAGTTCATGAAGTAAAATTTCTTGAGGCTGGCTTGAGTGAGGTGAAAATTGAGGTGAAATTTGTTGAGTACTAATCTACTTCCCAAGGAGCTGCCTTCAGCGCCTACTGTTTGTTAATTCAGTGGAGTTGGTCTGGGGGTATTGACAATTCACTCAGCCTCTGGAATATTCACTGAGGTTCTCTCAAGATGTCTTAGGAGCATGACTGTTTTATCTTTCTATTTTTGCTTCTCTACATTCATTTTGGGGTGATTTACTGTTTGTGAAGATTCTGGAAAGCCTGGAAATTTCTGATTTACTCTGCCATTTTTCTAAAATGTCCTTCCCTATTAATAACCTTAAATATATGAATACATCAATATTGAAATATATTAATAATTTTGATTTTTTGTTTTCAGGGATAACATATACACTTTTTTGTTGTTATATTGTTTGACTCTTTATGACCTTATTTGGAGTTTTCTTGGCAAAGATAATAGAATAGTTTTACATTTCCTTGTCTAATTTATTTTACAGATGAGAAAACTGAGTCATACAATATCAAATGACATTTCCAAGTCATATAGCTAATGTCTGAAGCTGGATTTGAACTCAGGTATTTTTGACTTTAGCTCTGTACCACTTAGCTGCCTATTTATTAGGCTCCTATTCTGTTTCAAATACCATGCTGTGAATACAAAAGAAAACAAACTAATAAACTAACCAAAAATTAAAAAAATTTACCCAAATCTCAAGGCACCCGAAGTCTAATGGGAGAGAATACTTGTAAGCACCAATACTTCATCAAGCTATAGACAAGATTAATCAGAAACAATTATCAGAGACAGGGCACTAGAATTAAGGGTGATAGGGAAAGCTTGCATGTAGAATATGAACATTTAGCTGGTATTTGAAGGAATGAGTCTTTTAAAAGACATGGATTCAATTCCCAATTCTGCCACTAACAGAATATGTGGCCTTAAAAAATCCTTTATCCCTTCCCTTTCACATTAATGCAATAATCTTTCAAATGAGGATTCAATTTAATTAAATACATAAATTACTTATTAAGCCCCTAGCATATGCCAAACACTTTGCTAGATATTGGTGATAAAATGAGAAAAAAATTAAATAATCTCTATCCTGAAGGAAGTTAAAGTCTTTCTAACATTTTAACTTATCCCAAAAGCTGAGAATTCAAAGACCTTTTCAGTTTAATGAATTAAAAATAATTTCCTTCTCCATTCTATTTTGCATTGTTATGTGAACCTGATTACAAGATATACATGTGACCTTTTTCTCTTATTACAATTGGTTACTTCTTTAAATGGTCTTGTTAAAAATCTAAATAATGCTTTCATTATTTTTTAAGATTCATTTTGTAAAAAAGGCTGCATTATTTAGTTGGAAATGATCCATAGAACTTAGTACTTATATGACTTTATAAACATATGCCTTTAAATTTTTTTTCATATTACATAAATGAATGATGCTGCTTGAAATAATCATTCAACTAGATTAGACAAATGTCTAAAGTAACTAAATGGTGAATTTATTTAAGGAACTGATTTAAGCAATTTAGGAAATGAATTAAGTAGGGTCAACATTTTGTGGTACTAGAAGTCTTCAAATGGACTTTGAATCATCACTTGTTAAGGTTTTGTAGACAGGGTTCATAAACCAGGTATAGATTGAAATACATTGAAACAATGGTCCTTTGTAACCTAAGATTTTATGAGATTATATTTTAAGCCCATGTTTATACCAACAAGATAAGTAAATACTACTTTTATGGACTTTTAAAAATAATCAAACAATTATTTTACTGTTTTGTAGTGACATTTCAGTGTGCTATAATAAGAGTTTTCTGAATTTGAAGTCAGCAAAATCTTAACCCCAATCTTTGCTCTGTCACTCACTAGTTACATGACTTGAGTTAATAGCCTTCATGTGGATTCAGACAACATTCTGGATTTTATAGGTTATCTCATGGATGGATTGCTGTTTGTATTGGTAAAAGAAAATAGCTTCAGCATGAGATCACCACCCTGCCAAAATCACAGATCCTGCAGGATATTTCATAATACCTTTGGCATATTTTCCAAATATACACCATCTAAAAATACTTAAATATTCCTTCTTCTCCCAAATAGTACCCCTTTAGGAGGCTATTTCCTACCTTCTTATCTAAAAATTGCAAATTGGGAACTTGGAAGTATCTAGCACCATGGATTCAAAGGTACTATGTGAGTTCTTGTGTTGATGAAACATAAAAGCAGTTGGCTGGATTGTCCCTGCAACTTAACTTCAAATGACCATAGTTAATTTTTCCTTGTTAGCTTTTTTCTTTTCTGCCAAAACTCATGTTCTTTGAACTTGTTTCATCATCCGTCTGTCTGTGCTATTCGCTAGAAGAGGTGATTTCTAGTGGTTTTGTGTTATTTAATCATTTTTCAGTTATTTCTAATTCTTTGTGATCTTTTTGGAGAGTTTTTTGACAAATATACTATAGTGATTTGTCACTTCCTTTTCCAGCTCATTTTACAGATGAGGAATTGAGGCAAAGAGGGTTAAGTGACTTACTCAGGATCATCAAAGTAATAAATGTCTGAAGCCAGATTTGACCTCATAAGAGAAGTCTTCCTAACTTCAGGCCCAGCACTTTATTCACTGTACAACCGCATTGCCCCAAAGTGGTTCAATAGTTCTCCCATAATATGCCATGTGCTCCAGAAGGGATACAGAATAGATATTCCATAATGGCACATCTTGCCTCAAGTGGCTCTTGGGCTGACAAGTTTACTGTTTAAATATTACTGTGGTGGGGCCAATTTTTGGCCTAGCAGTGGCCATCTGCTCTTCCAGTTTCATTGCTGTAGCTTCTTCACACATGGTAAAGAACTAAAAGAGTATAGAAATATCTTAGCACTTTAACACATTAATATCTCATTTCTTGTTAGCAGCTTTTTTACTTTCTGTGATTATATAAAAAAATACTCCTACTCAAAACACAATCATATTAACATTAATTCACTCAAAACTCCTAGTACTATGTTTATTGGGTATATTTGGGGTAAAAGTAAAAAATAGAAAATATTCTTTTTTGTATCAAATTCACCCTTAGAACTGGGGAGTCTGATAATTGTTTATCTATTTTTAGGAATGTAGTGTTTTATTTTTGTACTACTGGTTATTTCATCAGAAAAAAAATCTAGTATCATAGTTACTTTGAAAACATCTATGAAAATTGGTTAAATAAATTGATTAGTCTCTACTGGGAATAAAATTAGAATTATCTGGGGCAATGTGAAGCAGAGATCAGTGCCTCTGTTCTAAACCCAGGTACATGAAAGAATGCAAATGTGCAGTTGCAATTCTCACTGTTAGCCATAAGATGTGAAAGGAAAACAGAGAAGGGACCCAGGGAGGCAGATGGGTCAAATTCTTTTCCTGCAAGGTAGTGTCATGTGTCACCTCATCCACGCTGCTGTAACTCCTATATGACAACACCGTGTCAAGATATGTTACCTAGATGGCCTCATGAGTGTCTATTTGAATATTTTATGAAAAACCATTTTAGCCTTCTATGAATCTGACAGTAATTAAATGCATGATCTCTTAAAGCCCCTTTCAGAGGCTACAAGTGTTTTCTTTTTCTCCAAAGACTTATCAGGGAGCACAAGTCACCTAACTGACTTTGAAGTAGAAGCAAAGCCCTATTTCTTAATTATTTCTTAAATCTTTCCTTAATCTTGCTATCCTGATTCTATTTATACATAACTATAGGACAGTACTGGGGGAAACTTTTTACTGAGAATCTGAAATTTGAATCCATAAAGTACATCAATAATTACACACACACACACACACACACACACATACACACACCCACACCCACACCCACATATATATAGGCTACATATATGTAGGTTACATAGTAGTTTTTTTCCTTTAAACTTTTGTTACTAAAGAACATTGAAATGAATGTATTATATAGTGTTTGAGAGGAATTCATATCTAAGCTGTGAGAATTTGCACAATTTGCATCTTTATGTATTAATTTTTCTAAAGATATGTATATGTGTATGTGTGTTTGTGTTTCATTTTCACATCATACTGGGAAGTTGGATGAGGCCCTCAAGAAAAGCCATGGCATAAAAATGAAATTATGATGTCATGACACCTTATAATAATAATTATACCACCTATACATATGTACTACATACATAGAACAGAAATAAAACTACTACTTAATTTTAATTCCATGAACTGAGGAAGAAAAATTATGAAGGGAAACTTGGCCTTATAACATTTGGTAAATATTTACTTTCCAGGCATCTCAGAATTAAAAATGCTCAAGAATTATTCCAATAAGTTTTGATAATTTACTCCTTGAAATTTTGCAAATTGAGAATCTAAGATTTTTAAAGTTGTATAGTTAAGAGTGGGAAAATTCTTACTTATGTTATTCTTGACAAATCAATGTATATAAAAGGATACATGCAAATAATAATTGGTTTTGGAAATCTGTATCAAAAAACTATTGCCATTTCAATAAGGCATTCTTCTTCCATATAACTTTACATATAGTTGTAAAAATAGTAAACACAATATGGAGAGAAAAATGAGAACACAAAAATAGGGAGCCCCTAGTGGAAAAGGTGCATTAAGAACTATCTAGGAATTTGTTTAAAAATTTCACATTTTTTTCTTTTTTTTGTCAAGGTCGTGATCATTTGTCAATAATAGGAGAGATGTTAGATTTATAACAACTTACCCATTGATCTAAGTAGTTTATAGTCATTGCATGGTGTGATAGAGTATAAAATTATTCTGATTCATGAATAGTTTTCTATTCTGAGTACACAGTCAAATATAAAGGGGAAAAAAAAACTTTCTAGAGATACAGTAAAATAAGAAATCAACTTTCACAGTTGTTCCAGTTGAGTAATAGAAGCCTGTTTGGAATGTTTGTTTTGGTTTAGCCTAGAAATTGGGATACAAAATATACAGCAAGGCTTTAAAATACTTGACTAGTCCAATGTTTGAAATCAAGTATTTAAGCCATTAGCACAGTGGATAAAGCCCTGGGTATGGAATAAGTAAAACATGAGTTCAAATATGGGTTCAGATACTAGGTAAGTCACTTAGCCCTGTTTGCCTCACTTTTTTCCTTTGTAAAATGAACTCAAAAAGGAAGTGACAAACCACTTGAATATATTTGCAAGAAATTCTCAAAAGGGGGTCGCATAGAAACAGATATGACTGAAAAGATTTTTACAAGATTCAAGCTATGGAAAGGATTCTTAGGTATTTATCAAAGAATATTCAAAATTAATTTGGATTTTAATATATTCTTTAAAACTCATTGAGGCAGAGATGATCTCTTGTAGGTGTCAGCATTTTTAAAGAGCCTGAGATAATTTTTTATTTTTTTGATATTGTTATTGTTGAGTGCTTTCAGTCATGTACAACTCTGTTACCCCATTAGTGCTTTTCTTAGCAAAGATATTGGAATGGTTTGCTATTTCATTCTTCAGTTCATCTCATAAATGAGAAAACCGAGGCAAAAGGAGTTAAATAACTTGCTCAGGATCATACTGCTATTAAGGTTCACTGAATTTGAACTTAGGAAGATGAGTCTTCTTGAGTCCAGGGGTAGAGCTCTATCCACTGTGCCACTTGACTGCCTTTACTATTGCCAGATGCTCATTAAATATTTTTGAATGAATAATAATACCTAACATTTACATAGCATTTTTAAGTTTGAAAAATACTTTGCAAAGGTCATCTCATTTAGTCTGAAAAATAAATTATGTGAAGTAAATTATTTTATTATCTTAATTTTATAGATGTTAAACAAGATCTCATTAAGATTTATTGACTTGCTCAAAGTCACATGACTACTCTTTGATGCAAGAATAAAACAAATCTTTCTGACTCTAAATACAGTATTGTATCCAATATACTGCCTTGCTATATCTAGATTTTAGATTTGTTTAGCATCAATATATTGTTATTCATTCATTAGGCACTTGGGTAGGCATTTTAAGTTGAACTTTTATATGAGATCATATTTTGAATAAACAGCCCAGTATTGAATCCATTGAGCAATTGTTATGAGCAAGACTCATTAGTAGATGCTAGAGATGAAAAGCAGAAATGAAATGGATCCTGTTTTCAGGAAAAACAAAACAAAACAAAAAAAAGTATGGAAAGAAAATGGCTTTTCATTCTATGCCTATCTGAAAATTGGAATTATTTTATTTTTACTTATTTGTGTTAGTGTTTGAGGATGATTTTCTTATTTTAAGCATACTATTTATGAGCTATCTTAATGAATCAGATGTAGCTTTTCCACTCTTTTAGATATGATGCTTAATATCTGCAATTCTTGTTTAGTCATTCTTCAGTAATGTACAACTCTTTGTGACCCCAATTGCATTTTTTATTGGCAGAAATATTAAAGTGGTTTGCCTTTACCTTCTCTAGCTCATTTTTACAGGAACTGAGGCAAACAGGGTGAAGTGATTTGAGTTCAGGAAATGTCTTCTGACTCAAGCCCTGTGGTCTATCCACTGCACCACCTAGCTGTCCCTAACATCTTCAATTTATGTTCACTACACACATTAAAAATTTCATTTATCAATAAAAATGAATTTGTACTAAAATGCTGTGAGATACATAATCTATCCATGAAATATACTGAAATTAGCCCAGTCCTATTTATTCTATTTATTCAAACTTGTAGATTGTTTTTTTTTGTTTTGTTTTTTCCTGTGTGTGCTCTAGAAAGAGCTCTTAAATCTGAGATTCTAGGCCTGGGATTAAGTTTTGTTATAAAACTAATCACTTCTAAATGATCAAGTAAAAGTTACCTCAAGGAAACAGAAAATCATTTGCCTGATCTTCCATTTATTTTAGAGCACCCAAACACAGATCAATAAATAACAAAGGGTTGAGAAGTTATTATTATTTTTTTTTAATCCTGGGTGTCAAGATGGGATTGAATGAGTTATGTTTCCTATTCAGCAGGATGAACTCCCAAATTTTCTTGATTTTGTAACTAATGTAATAATTAACCTCTGCTATCTCACTATACTATAGAGCTTCAGGGTATAGCAGGAGCTGAAAAATTGTCTAAGGAACAGGTTGCCCATTTTGGGAATGACTACACCCACAGTGAGATTGTTCATCTCACTACTAACATCTGCCTACCACCTTGGGTTACCTGTTGTGCATTTCTCATACTTGGATTTTATTTGAAATTATTTTGGGTAAAAGTTCAGTAGAGAAAGGAACTGGAGCTTGAGGAGTCCCAAAGGGGATTGAAGAAGAGTGGGGCTCTCCTGCTTTAACCAATTCTTTCCTCTGCCACACAAAAGTGCAGGATATTCATCTCTACCAATGAGGACAGAGACCAGTATTAAAGGGCTTTGGGAAAGGAGTTAGATTTATAAATCCTCTGTGAGTCAGATATAATTTCCCCCTGCAACTTCACCTCAGAATTGCTGGAGCAGTGAGCAGAAACTATTAGAATAATACCAGTTGTGAAACATAACTGAATGTCACTAATTCTTATATAAAGAAATAAACTCTCACCTTGGGCTTTTAACCAGATTGGCAAAATTATTTGCAAGTTATTACCCTCTCCCTAACTCTTTCCCTTTGTCTTCAGCCTCATGAGAGAGAATGGTGGCTTCTGACAGGAGACCAGCTGCCCAGGACCAGAAGGTGAAACCAATACTGTCTCAGCCAATTTGGAATGTCTGATAGTATTAAATTGGATGATGAAATTCTCACCTTATAAATCCATCAAAATATCTTTACATTTGAATTAAATTTCTTAGGTGTCAAAATTTATGAGAATAAAGATTTTTAATGACTACATTATCAATAAATCTTACTATTTGAATGCTTAAAAAACCTGATTTTTCAATTGATTAAAAATGAGCTCTATTACAAGATCTAAGACATGATTTATCTTGAAAGATAAATTTTACTGCTGGTGAAATGTTCCAGATTGTCATCTGAAGTTGAGATATTTCATCCATTGGACAGAAGGATGAAAAAAAAAAGGGAATAAAATCTTGATGTCAAATTCCCCAAGGCAATAAAAAATCTAGGCTTTTTGTAGGAAAAAAATATATTATCAGGCTGCAACTTCCTCGTCAAAATACACTTCGAGTATTTTGATTTGAGTTACTTTTACCACAAATATGAGTATTTAATTGTCCTCAAACCCTTTCTTCTCCATTTCTTATTGAAGAGCAACAAGGTATATATGTTGGAAGTGGGAGGTGGAGAAAGGGACAGGGCAGCCTTCATTATTATTCAATGAAGAAACATACTCAGTATATAAATAAATAGGTTTCAACACCTGCAGATAAGCTGACATCTGGCTTAGAGGCAACCAACATCTGTTTGTAATTTGCATGAGATGCCATGACAGTGAAGAACTGGATTCTGTCACTGAATATATAACCTTGTTAAGTTACTAAAAAAGAATCTGAAGATGAGATATTGAAGGAAGAATTAGGAATGGGTTGATTCCTGTATTATAAAATTGACATATATCAAACAACCATAATCTGAAATGGGGATTTTTGTTATTATTGGGATAGTAGGCAAAACAACATCCTTGGATTCATGTGCTACTTTCTGATATTAATTTTGGATGGATAAGTCATTTAATTTTTCAGCACCTCAGGCAACATTGTGAGAAACACATGAATTGGTAGGCATTTGATGGAAGATGTTTCCTCATCAAATTGTTTCCCTAAGCAGTGGATTTGCAAAAATGATAGAAATAAAACACATGCATAAGTGGAGGATCATGCAATATATAGTGTACCCATTTGTATAATTTAAGAAAATTGGAATGATTGTTTAACAAACACCCCTTGGACAAAACTATGATAATTCTGAATTGAACATTAATTAGCAGAGTTTCATTGCTTGGAGGGGGGGAAAGAAAAACATCAACAACAAAGCCAACATTTTCTAAGTTCAAATCAAATGTGAATGCATATATGTGTACGAGAAAGGATATTAGATACCACCGAGTCCTACCACATCATTTAGTATATAAGGCATCTGAAGTACAGAGAGACTAAAAAAAAGTACAGTTAATGAGTATATGATGATGAACAATTTGAATTCAGGTTTTCCTGATTCTAAATTCAGTGACTTGTCCCCTACACTAAGTGGGCATCAAAGGAGTGTTTGTATATATGTGTGTTTGGGTGTGTGTGTATTCTAATTATTTAGAAAGTTGTCAAGTATTCTAACTTCTTAAACAACATATACACAAAATAAAAATTAAAAATATTATGCAGCATGACACATTGGTTAGAGCCAAAGATTTGGAGTTTCAAACATTTGGGCTTAATTCCTCTTTTTTAGATAATTACTAGCTGAGTGACCCTGTCAGAAATAATTTTATCTTCTTAGTCTCAGTTTATCTATAAAAGAATATTTATAATATTCCACATGTCATAAAGTTTTTGGGAGAATTAAATGGCAATATGTATAAAGTGTTTTGTGAAGTATAAAACACTATATAAATATATTTTATTTTATTATTAAAATATTTTATTTTATTATTAAATATTTTATTATTAAAATAGTAAAGTATTTCTTATCCTATAATAGAAGAGTATTATGGATCCCAGACATGAGTGATAGAGTTGATCTGACTCTTTGATAGCTGGCCAGCAAGCGATCTTTTCCCATTACTGATAATTCTCCTTTGAAAATGCTATAGTTTGTGAAATTCTTCAAAATGAGGTTCTGAAAACTAAGCACACTATTCATAACCATTCAGAGTAAAGTTAGAATCTCATCCTTTTTTTCTTTTAGAATAATTGCCTTTATCATGAAACTTTAGATTTCCTTAGTTATTTTGACTGATATAAAAGTAATATATTATATCATATATAATATATGTTAATATATAAGTAACATATATATTTTGTATTCCATACACATCACATGAATCATGTATTATGCATATTTTAGTCTAAGACTCTAGTCTCATTAGTTTGATAAACTACTTAGTAAGAAAAATCTAGCCACCATTGCCTATCAACAAACAATTCATGTGTCAATCACAGGCATGAAAAGTTACCTAGGGCATTGAGAGGTTAAGTGACTGGCATGGGCATAATTGAGAAATGGGACTTTCTGGTCTTCCTAATCTTCCTAACTCCTGGGCTATCACTTTCTTCATTAGGCCAATTACAAAAACAAAATTCACATATCAGATTTTACTTAAAAACAAAACAAAACAAAACTGTTCTATAGCCTATGATAGCTTTAAAAATAGAAGAATTCCTATCTCTTCCAATTTAATTGAATACACTGCAAGCATTCATTCTTTAAGTGGAATAAGAAAACTCTTCACATACTTTAGATTTAAAGCAATCTGAATAATCAGACCCTGATGTGACTGAAAAGTAAAGTTTTCTCCTCCTAAAAGGGAATTTTCTAATTTGTACCTGGTGGCACAATGAATAGAGTGATGGGACTGGAATAAGGAAGACTTAAATCTTGTCTCAAACATTAGCTGTGTGACTAGAAACAAATTACTCAACCAATTTGTCTGCCTCAGTTTCCTGAACTATGTGATGGGAATAGTAATAATACCTACCTTGAGGATCAGATGAGGTAATATGATCAGATGAGGTAATATTTATCAGATTTGTTCAGTATATTACTTGACACATAGTAGGTGCTATGTAAATGTTTATTCCCTTTCTTCCCCAAAACACTTATCCTTAATGTCACAACCACAGATCTTGTAAGCAGAAAAAGCTTTGCATAATTAAGTATGATCAGAAACTCTAAGAGTTTTCCCCTTCTAAATCCATTATTTATTTAGATTTTCTTTGGACTAATTGAAAGAGATGATTCTTTGCCTCAATTGCTATCCAGCCATAATCATTGAATGGATGCAGCCTCAATCAAAGTGAAAACTGTTGCAGACCTTCTGTTAAAAAGGCCAAGGTCTCCCACTGCATCCAGGGCCATCTCCAGTCATCTAGATCTATATCCAGCCACTGGACCCAGATGCCTTGGCAGGGGAAGTGAGGCAGGTGATTTTGCACAGCTCTCCCTCATTTCAATCCAATTCATCTGTTTGTCATAACATCACCTCTCTGATGTCATGGTCCTCTGGAGAATAAAGGACAAAAAACAACAACTTTCAGAAAGTTAAAGGCAGAAAGTCTATCTCACAAGGATAAAGAATTATGATACAGTCTTTGCGAGGTGTAAAGCAAAATAAAAATGCCATTCATTCTATGAACTCTGATATATTGGAAAATGTGGTTCCCTGTATTCCTGATTGACTTCCTTAGCCAATTTCCTATTTTATTCTTGGGATTCAAGTGTCTCTATACTGATACACTATACTTAAAAATCATAGGCATTGTAATGAACATTGGCTTTTCACTAGTACCTCTGCCTCATTTTAGAGATGAAACTAGGTAGAGAAAGACTGAATAATTTAAATAAGACTATATAAGAAGTAAAGAATAGCCCCAGGATCTGAAAATGAGTCCTTTCATTTTAATTCACTATTTCTAAATCATATTTCCTCTTATTTTCAGATCTTGACCTACTTTTCTGTCTTCCAAAATTCTCTGTTAACTTATACACAACTCACCTATAGATTTCTTCCTGATTTGCTTCAGGAATACTTGATGGAAAGTATTGTACCATAGGCTCTAATCTTTATATAGAACAGTCCTGGGTGGAATGGTGCAAAAATACTGAAGATCATGACCAATGCCACAGATTTTGCTGTCTATTTTATTCTTCATTGTACTTGATGGTTGAAGATATAACCTAGTTGCTCTTTACCTGTATCTTTTGGCAAAGGCTCTCCCTAAAAAATCAGATATCTATCTCTACATGCCTTAGTAGAGAGAGTGTCTCTGGACTATCGTCAGAAAAATCTTGAATTCAAATCTGGTTCCAGGCACTCACTAGCTCTATGATTCTAGGCAAATCACTAAATCCTTTTTATATTTATTTTTAATACACATTACTTTATGTATCATGTTGTGAGAGAAAAATCAGAGTAAAAGGAAAAAAAACCATGGGAGAAATAAAAAAAAAACAGAAAAAATAAGTGAACATATTATATGTTGTTCATATTCAGTCTCCTTAGATCTTTTTTTTTTTTCTGGATGCAGTTGGCATTTTCTGTCCAAAATCTATTGGGATTACTTTGGATCACTAAAGCACTGAGAAGAACCAAATCTTTTATAGTTGATCATCACACACTCTTGCTGTTCTGATGTACAATATATTTCTGGTTCTGCTTATTTCACTCAGCTTCAAATCATGTAAATCTGTCCAGAGCTTTCTAAAATCATCTTCATTATTTTTTATAGAACAATAATATTCCATAAATTCCATATGTTATTCAGCCATTCTCCAATTGATGGGCATCTATCCGTTTTCCAATTCTTTTTTATCACAAAAAGAGTTGCAACAACCATTTTTGTACATGTGAGTCTTTTCCCCTCCTTTATGATTTCCTTGGGATATTTCCAATAGTGGCACTGCTGGACCAAAGGGTATGCACAATTTTATATCCAATAATGCATTAGAGTCCCAATTTTCTTATACACCCTCCAACATTTATCATTATCTTTTCCTATCATTTTAGCCGTCTGAGAGGTGTGAATTCTTTCCCCCTCACTTTTCTTATCTGTAAAATAAGCTGGAGAATGAAATGACAATCTAGTCTAGTATCTCTGCTAAGAAAATATTCAAAAGGGATCACTAAAAGTTGGTTAGGATTGAAACTACTGAATAACAAATTATTAAATAGATTAATCTTTTAACCAGGAAACTTTAATATTTAGAAATAGAAGATAAATTGAACTTTCTAAATTCATTACAGTTTTTATTTTGCTTAAAAGTACAATTTACCAAGGACTAAGAACCTGTGACTTGCTGGTTGTTTCTGAAGTTAATTTTTACATAAATGGCAAACATTCAATTTGCCACAGCCTCAACAAAATATCCCTAATTTCAGAAGTCTAGATGTCCATATTTTTACACAGAATTTCAAAACTGCTCTTCACATTAAATATGGAAGAGTGTGATAGCAGTAATTTTGAAAATGTTTAATTTATAGTTTGGTCACATCACAGTTCTCAACTAATTTGATTTCTTGATTAACATTTCCTACATTCGATTTATTTATTTTTAAATGGAATTTTCTCCTCTTCTCCTCCTCCTCTCCTCTTGCCAAAATGTTAGGCAATTTGATGTAAGATACACAAGTGCTATCATGTAAAATATATTAGTCACAGTTCTGAAAGAAGAAATGTATGGAAAGGGGGAAAAAAAGCATGAAATAAGAATAATAGATGAAAAAAGTATTCATTCAGAATTCATCAGTGCTTTATCTGGATATGTATAACATTTTCCTCCATGAGTCCTTTGTACTTATATTGAATCATTGTGTTGCTGAGAAGAGGTGAGTTTTTCCTATTGATTATCACAGAATGTTACTGATACTATGTAACATGTTTTCTAGTTCTGCTCATTTGACTTTACATTTGTTTGTATAAACCTTTCCAGGTTTTTCTGAAATTTGCCTGTTCATCATTTCTTATTGCACAATAATATTCCACTGCATTCATATGCCATAGATTGTCCATCCATTTACCGATGGTGGGCATCTTCTCAATTTCCAGTATTTTACCATAAAAAGGCTACTATAAATATTTTTGTATATTTTATACTTAGGATCTCTTTGGGTTGCAGACTTAGAAGTGGTATTGCTGGATCAAAGGGTATGCACAATGTGGTTGTACTTTTATCATGGTTTCAAATAGTTACCAGAATGTTCAATTCAATTTACAATTCCACCAACAATACTATTAGTATGTCAATTTTCCTACATTCTCTCCAGTGTTTATCATTTTCATTTTCTATCATAGTAGTCAACATGATAGGTGTGAATTGATATCTTAGAGTTGTTTTAAACTGTATTTCTCTAAGCAAAAGTGACTTAGAGCATTTCTTCATCTGATTTTAGATAGCTTTGATTTCTTCATCTGAAAACTGTTCAAATCCTTTTACCATTTATTTATTTGGAAATTGACTTGTATATTTTAAAATTTGATTCAATTATCTGTATATTTGAGATATGAGAATTATCAGGGATACTTGCTGTAAAGATTGTTTCCCAGCTTTTTGCTTTCCTTCTAATATTGATTGTTTTGGTTTTGTTGCTATAATTTTTTTAATTTAATATAATCAACATTTTCCATTTTCCATTTTATAATGCTCTCTGTTTCTTGTTTGCTAGTGAACGTGTAAATCACTAAACTCCTCCTTTAAGAAATCAGATCCTATACTATACATATGTTTAGTATTGACATTACTTCATACCCTGTGGTACTTTTTAGCAAGATGCCATTTCCTTACTTTTTAAACATTATATCTATTTTTGCTTTTGTTTTATTTTTCTGAGACCAATACCCTGATTTTTCATTTTTTTAAAACTTCAGATGAAGAATAATAGATTCTGCTCCAGGTCCTTCCTTTACTTTTTGTGTATCTCTCTGCTTTAAGTGTGTTTCTTGTAAACAATATTTTACAGAATTCTGGTTTTGGATCTACTCTGCTATTCACTTCTGTTTTATGGAAGAGTTCATCCCAATCACATTAATAGTTATGATTACTAACTCCATTCTGTTTTTCTGCCTATTTCTCTTCTTTCTTCTTTCACCCTTTCACTCCTCAACCTCGTTTTGCTTCTGTCTACAGCCTCCTTAGTTATGTCCTCTGTGTTGTCAGTCTCCACTTACACCCACTCTTTACTTTTATGTCAGATAAGATAGTTTTTATATTGAACTGATTGTGTTTATCATTCCTTCTTTGAGCCAATACTGATGAAAGTAAGATTCAGTAAATGCCTATCACTGACCCCCCAATTTTCTTTCCACTGTAATTTATTTTTGTGTTCCTCATGTGAAATAATTTACCCCATTCTCTCTCTCCCATCCT
>NC_133621.1:94438243-94496626 GCF_048593235.1 Sminthopsis crassicaudata | reverse complement strand
AAAGAAAAGAAAGAAAGAAAGAAAGAAAGAAAGAAAAGAAAGAAAGAAAGAAAGAAAGAAAGAAAGAAAGAAAGAAAGAAAGAAAGAAAGAAAGAGGAAGGAAGGAAGGAAGGAAGGAAGGAAGGAAGGAAGGAAGGAAGGAAGGAAGGAAGGAAGGAAGGAAGGAAGGAAGGAAGGAAGAAAGAAAGAAAGAAAGAAAGAAAGAAAGAGGAAGGAAGGAAGGAAGGAAGGAAGGAAGGAAGGAAGGAAGGAAGGAAGGAAGGAAGGAAGGAAGGAAGATGTTATACTTTATCAGTTTCCATAATTATCCTGACCCAGTCCTGACTCAGTTTCCCTGCTTCTCAAAGCTCAGTCCTACAAAGTCTCCCCTCCCTCTTTATAAAGAATATTTTATAAGGATAAAAGATCTTATGTTTTAGAATATCAGAATGCCTCTCCCCATCCCAAGCTACCAGAATGTCAGATACTGTCTTATCAAGATGCTCTTCCTATCTCCAGGCTTCCTGTCCCCATGCCTCCCCTCACCCTGTCAGTGCCAGATTGTCAGAGTCCCATTCCCACTCAGCAGCCTGACTCATTCTACCTCCTGAGTCTGAGCCATGTGTATATATATCATTGAGAACTCTCATTGTTTGCTGGATTCTTGGAGTGGAGAGTATCATTCAGCCCTGGGGTCAAACTATGGATTCATTTGGACCCAGTAAATAAATTATTAAATACTCTCTAATCTCTATCTTGCCTCAGTTTCTCCAGCATTACAAAGGGAGGGAGGGAGTAAGGGAAGGAAGAGGGGAGGGAGGAAAAGAGGGAGGAAGAAAAAGAGGGAGGAAATTTTCCAACCAATTACAATTTACGGACCACCTTTACTCACAGAAGTTCTTTTTTGTCCTTTGTTCTTAAGAGACAATATGAAGATTTTGCCATGACATGCAAGATTTGAGTGAGGGAGAGCTGTTCAGGTAGATCTTTTCTGGTGATCTTCCAGATTATCTTCTGCTGGTAATTTGTTGTACTCCCAATATTCGTAGTTTGTACCAGTCAAGCACTATTTCTGAGGCTGAATTTGGTAATCAATAAGTGAGGGTAGAAAGGAGCTCAGAATGAAGCATGTGTCCTCGCCTCCATCTTGGTACTATCCTCCATAATTTTCCATAAGACCTCATGATTAACAGTATCATAGGCCTTGGTGAGATCTACCAATGTTGAGTGAAGACCTCTTTCTGCTCCTGGCATTTCTCCTGGAGTTGTGGGGCAGCAAACAGGAATAATAATTAGAGTAATAGGGTAGCAGATTGTCATGTACTTTCCAGAAGCAATGACACTATTGATTAAGGTACTATTTCCAGAGCAAATAATGCTCACCTTTGGCTCTAAAAAGCTAAAGCATGAATAGCAATCATACCGTTTGTTAAAACTTAAGCATAATCACTCTCTTGTGCTATACAGTGTTTTGGGTGATTTTTGAACTTGGTAAAGATTTGCAAGAGATAGTGTGCCAAGTCTAGAACCAGGAAGATTCATTTTCCTGCATTCATATCTAGTCTTGCTCACTTACTAGCCGTGTGACACTGGGCAAGTCACTTAACCTTGTTTGCTTCTGTTGCCTCATCTGTAAAATGTCTTGGAGAAGGAAATGAAAACCAGTCCAGTATCTCTTCCAAGAATAATTAAAATGAGGACATGAAGAATCAAGCACAATTGAAAATGACAACCTCTGCAAGAAAAAATTTCCAAAATTTGATGCTCATTGAGTTAAAGGATTGCAAATATAATTGAAGACCAACTAAATAATGAATTTTTGATGCATACACAATTTTTATGTCATCTCTTGATATGAAAAAGGGCAATAGTTTCATATAAAATACAGCACAAGGCACAATACAATACCAATATAATATAATACAATACAAATTAATTAAACACTACGTACCAGGTCCTGGGCAAAGTTCAGATTTATTACTTTAGAAGAAAGAAAATTCCTGCCTTTAAGAGGCTTACAATATAATGGGGATGATACATAAAAAAGGAAACTGAAGAGGGGTGTAGTAATAGGAGAAGGAACTTAGTGTAAGGACAGGGTCTTGGAGGTGGAAAAATCAGTAAAAGCACAGCTAATGAGAAATGCAGAGTTAACTGAATTACTGGATTTTTTTTTTTTTTTTTTTTTTTAATGAGGCAATTGGGGTCAAGTGACTTACTTAGGATTGAACAACTAGGAAGTGTCAAGTGTTTGAGACCAGAATTGAACTCATATACTCCTGATTTCAGGGCTGATGTTATATCCATTGTACCAACTAACTGCTGTCTATTTTTAAAGGGCACATTTTAGAGGAGCTTTTCTAATGGCTCTCTGGCCTTCCATGCAGAGAGAAATAAGCACCACTGAGGATATTGGTAATGTTTGAGAAAAAACAAAAAAACAAAAAAACTGAAAAATGAAGTATAAAGTTTCCCTGATGATGAATTTCTTGAAGCATGATGATAGTGGAGTACAAAGCAAACTGTCCAGCATGTAGGGAAAAAAAATCAGGTAATTAAAATGCCAAGCAGAAAGACTTTATTTACCAATTCACCTGTGTAAGATATTGTCATCCAGAAACAGTTGCACAGAGAATACAAAGTAAATTTATTTCCTACCTTATTAAAATTAAAAGGAAAAAAAATCAAAATTCATAAAACTAAGTGGAAAAGAAATATAATTATCCCTCCAAATAATTTTGTAAGTATTATTGATATTTATAAACTTATTAAAGTTTAAAACTACACTAAGAATTTTGGTGTACACTGTGTATGGATATACATGTAATTATGCATATGTATATAATATAGGTATATTTGTATATATGTCTGTGAGTGGATAGACACACATATACAATCCAGATCGAAAAATACTATCAAAGCTCAAACTAGGTTTTCCCATTGGACACTAGTTTCAATTCTCTTTTTTTGGGGAGAAAACTTCCTCTCTGTCAGTCAACAGTCCAGTTGCCTCAGAGTCCCAGTACTGTGTAGCTTTTATGTCAGTATCAAGTATTTCCCTTTACCCTTGTGTATCTGGATAATTTTCAGCCTTTGTAGATGTTGGTCAAAACCTGATAATCAGGGTCTCCAAATGGAGCCATCCTTTTACCTGTAATCTACTCAGTTCCCCATTGAAATTTGACTGTGATAGCAAGAAATCTAGTTATAGCTCAAATCTCCAATATATTATTTCCCTCATAAGGGAGTAAATTGTCAAATCTGTGTGTGACAGGAGGAAAGAAAATTGAATGGAAAGTGCTTCACAAAATCCTGGTAATAAACATAACAGTTGCTAATAATACTAATTATCATAGTAAAGTTATCTGTATGCTTTTACTTAATGTGTTAGATTAATTTGATATGTTATGTCAGAATACATTTAGTATCAACATATTTGTATTTCATCCAATCCTATCTCCTGCGTCCAGAAAGTAGCTAATAAATGCTAATTAACAATAATTTCCAATGAAAATTTTGTTTGAGATATGCTGCGCCTTCTATTTGTTTTGCCTTAATGGTTTCTGAAAATAAAAAATAATTCCAGGCAGAATGAAAATCTTTATGTTTCTCTTGAGACATTTAATTTAAAGCTGTGTGGGGATTATTCCCAGCCATCATCACCAAAATCAGTAAATTCTGGCTCATGGGTACTAGAAACAAAAAGTTGAGAGACGTTGTTGTTCGGTGAGGAAGAGGAAAATGCTATTACATGCTTAGCTTTTCTGAAATGAGTGACTGCCATTGAAATGGCATGTTATGGTTAGAAGGACTAATTCTATATTGCTTGCCATCCTGTTAACCCCTGCTTATGCTTTTCTCCTTTCCTTCCCTCTTACCCCCCTACCCAGTATTAAACTGGTGAACACCACTTGCTTTTCACAGCCCTCCTTTTTTAGTATCCCTCCCCCACCTTAAAGTTCTTCTTCCTATTTTACCCCTTTTCCTCAAAATTTCTGTATTCCCTTCCCCTTAGCTTACTCCTTCCCTTTCACTTTTCAGTAAAGTGGAAGAAGTTTCACCATAAATCAAATATGTCTATTGATACACACTATGTTCATCTCCCTCCTTTCTTTCTCTCAGATATAATAGGTTACCTTTGCCTCTTCATGAGATGTAGTACCGCCACTTTACACTTTTTTATGATATAATTTCCTTTCCATCTCTAGTTTCTAAGACAAATTGTACATATGTTCTTTACATATTTTTTTGGCAGAAGTATAGTTCTCAAGATTTCTTTTTACCTTTTTAGAAATCTCTTGAGTTCTGTATTTGAAGATCAGACCTTTTATGTAGGTCTGGTTTTTTCATCAAAAATAGAAGGAATTCATTTATTTCGTTAAATGTCCATCTTCTTCCCTGGAAAACGATGCTCATTCTTGCTGGGTAAGTTATTCTTGGCTGCATACCAAGTTCCTTGGCCTTTCGGAATATCATGTTCCAGGCCCTTTGTTCTGTTAATGTGTATGCTGCTAGATCCTGGGTTATCCTTATTGTGCATCCTCCATATCTGAATTGCTTTTTTCTAGCAGCTTCCAATATCTTTTCCTTTGTCTGATAGTTCTTGAACTTGGCCACTATATTTCTTGGCATTTTGATTTTAGGGTCCCTTTCAGTAGGTGATTGATGAACTTTTTCAATGTCCATTTTATCCTCTTTTTCCAGAATGTCTGGGCAGTTCTCTTTGATAATTTCCTCAAAAATGGTGTCCAAGCTCTTTTTTTCCTCACATTTTTCAGGGAGTCCGATTATTCTCAAATTGTCTCTCCTGGATCTATTTTCCAGGTCTGTTGTCTTTCTAATAAGGTACTTGACATTCTTTTCAATTGTTTCATTTCTCTGCTTTTGCTTGACTACCTCTTGGTTTCTCCTTGAGTCATTCATTTCTACTTGTTCGAGTCTAATTTTCAATGATGTATTTTCTTCACTCACTTTTTTTTTTAATATCTCTTTGTAATTGTCCAATTGAGTTTTTATCTTCTATGGAATTTTTTTCCATTTTATCCATTTTATTTTTTAGAGAGCTGTTTTCTTTTTCCAGCTCACTAATCCTGTTTTCCTTGGAGTTGTTTACCTTTTCCAGCTCACTAATCTTATTTCTCAATGATTTCATTTCTTTATCCACTCTGTCTTTAAATGCATGGGATGACTTCTCCAGGCTCTCTTGCCAAGCTTCCCTTTCCTTTTCCCATTTCTCTTCCAGCTCTCTTGTGAGAGACTTTTTGATTTCCTCTATGAGATTCTTTTGTATTGAGGAGCAGCTGATATCCCCTTTAGGGGATTCCTCTGGGGACAGTCTGTTTTTAGTCTCCTCAGTGTTTGAAGTCTTCTCTCTCTCCACACAAAAGCTGTCAATGGTTAGAGCCCTTTTGAATTTTTTGTTCATTTTGTCAGAGTAGGAATCAAAGAAAACAAATTGACAAGAGAAACAATTGGTCTGTTTTGAGGAGGATGGGGCTGGATGGTGTTAATGGGCTTCCTCTACAGACTGGGGGTAGGGCAGCAGAGAGCCACTAACAGAACAGTGATGACTGTACTGAGTCTGCACTCTGAGGCTCTGAGAATGGGCTGAGTCAGTCCAGGTGGGGGTTGGGGGTGGCCAGGTTCTGAGAGATGCTGGCTTCCTGGGGCTTTAATCTTCACCTCTGGTGTTTACACCCTCTCCACCGCTCCTGGCTTGCTGCCAAGATGGAGTATCCACATTGGGGTAAAAGCCTTTTTTGCAGAAACGGCAGAGATCATACCCCTCCCCTTCTGGTCTGAGCTGTGTGAGCTGCCTGTCTCGCTCTGGCTGTCTGCCCTCAGTCTGCGCCCAGTCTGATTGACCCTCCCCCGAACAAACACAGACCTTTTCTGGCGACTTTCAAGGATGTCTTCTCTTGGTGATTATTTGTGGATTTCTTTCTGGGTCAAGCATTAAGTCTGAGGCTTGTCATGAAGTAAATTCTGAGAGAAAACGAGGAGCTCAAGCAGCTGTCTGCCTCCACGCCACCATCTTGGCGGGAAGTCGGATCATTATAGTTTAATGGAAACTATTAGTGAGTTTGAAGAAACAACCCTAAAACAACAGCAACAACCACAGCAAAACAAAATTACAACTTCATTTATAATGTCATATCCATTATTTTGTTTTACAAATGTGACATCATTCAAATCCATTATTTATTTATTTATTATTATTCAACATTTAACATTTATTTATAGTTACATCTTTAAATTATTTGTACTTATTATATATTAATTATATATGACCATATATTATAACATGTGTTTAAATTATATTAATGATATATTATTATTTAGAGAAATCAGGTATAACTACAAAGTGAAGGTATCATTAAGATCCCTTCCATTTCTGAATATTACCTAGTAAATTTAATTGAATATATTTTCATTACTTCATACAAACTGTATAATCCTTTTAAGTTACTCTGTAATCTATTGTCCCAGAAATCTGTTTATAAGGCCAAAAACAGCATGCTCTATAGTTGCAATAGAAATCTATTCAATAAGCATTTATTAAGAGCTTCATATATCCATGTTATTTTCTGTTAACAAATATATAAATATATATAAATGTGCATGTGTGTTTATGTGTGTGTAAATACACATACATACATATTTGGGGGCAACCAAGTGGCACAATAGATAAAACCATTGGCCCTCAGACATTTCTTGGCAAGTGACTTTGCAAGTCTGTTTACCTCAGTTTTGTCATTTGTAAAATAAACCAAAGAAGGAAATGGCAAACCACTTTAGAATACTTGCCAAAAAAACAAAGAAAAAAAAAAGTTAGTCACAACCCAACTAACAAAACCAGAGCAAGGTGCCATATTTATGGTGTGTATGTGTGTGTGTGTGTGTGTGTGTGTGTGTGTGTGTGTGTGTGTATTCTCTATGGTCCCTAGAGGAGCAATATGGCACAGATATATTTAAGTTTGTAAACATATAGAGACATGTTCATCAGTCTTTATTGTCCTGAAAGCTTCATTATAAGGTGGCCACTGATTTGTGACATACAGGTTATTTATTACTGCCAGAATGAAAAATGTTCCTTTTTAACACTTTGTGATATAAACTAGGAAGTCACAGTGTAAAACCATTTTAAATTTCAATAAGATCATAACTAAAAGGTTGAATCAGATTATAAAAATTGGGGGGGGGGAAATTGGGGAACGTGTTAAGAAAAGCTTAGTTCTGGGAAAATATAAAACAGACTATACATCAGGGATAACAAAGGAAGGCCAATAAATCAAGAGAATAAGACAAGATGAGGCACAATGAGTAAGGGGTTAAAAAAAGAGATATTAAAGGAGAATAACATAGACACTCTGTGTACTTCTCATTCCTTACTAAGTCAGTCAAATTAGGTTGAATGTTTTATGTAGCTCTCATTTTCCAGTTACTGTGATCAGTTCTAGGAAGGCACAAAAATAGGTATATCCATTGCAAAGACTTGGAAATAAAAGATAGAAAACAGAATTATCTCTTAATTATCTATTTTTGTGCTGCTACCCATCACACACAAAGCACCAACATTTACCATAGAGCTTAATCCAGAATTCTTAATAAAACCTGCATTATTCATCCATCTGCATTCCTTCCTTTCCTCCTCATCTTTAATTGATACTTGTTCAGGACACTGACTTTTTTATTTTTTTATATATCTTCATTTTTTGCCCCAGGGGATAGAATGGGGTACAGTGTAAGGGTTTATCTGATTTTTGATTGGAATTGGGAACTTTCTGCATATAAACTATACTATTTAATTGATTTCACCTCAGCTCTGTAATTTCTAGTAGTTATTCATCACATATAATGAGAATTATCAAAGGCTGAGACTTACCCATAATCACTTAATTGGAGGTATATGCTTCATAGGTAGATCATGAATCCAGAACTTTCTGACTGACTGTCCTTCTATTCAACATACCATGCTTCCTCTCATTTTATTATTAACCTGGAGAAAATGACTAGAATTATACAAATAGTAAAAAATAATAATGATATGTATTCTAAAGCTGTCATATAATGATTTGAGATTGTACATGGCCTTGATGGCTGTTAGGATAACAAGGTGAGAATTCAGGTTGTCTGGACAGTGACAAGGTGAGAACTCAGGTTGTCTGGACAGTGACAAGGTGAGACCCTCACAATTCAAGAACTTTACAGATGGCCTCTGTTAAGACGCGGAAGTTAGATACAAATTAGAACAAAGTGTGTAATTTTTCAGGGATGCCATTGCAGTGTGGTATGGGCTTTTAGAATGGGGTGGTTTCAGATAGTTCCTCTTAGGCCATCCATGCTTCCAAATCTCATCCTTCCTCAGAGTTATTTATTCAGTTCACTTTTGCTAATAACTAGAAGTTCTGCCAATAAAACTTTATCTATTTGAATTAAAAATGAAAGGATTGCTAACATTCTAACCCTAATTAATAGGAAGCTTTCAAATCCTTATGGGACAATGACTATTAGTCTTAAATTAGAAAACCTTAATTCCTTTCTTGGCTCTGATAAATGCTAGCTGTGCCACCTTGGGAAGACATTTTACATTTCAAGGGGTTATTTTGAATAAGTCAGTGGGCAAAACTTAAAACAGTATAGTCAGTCTTCTTTTTGTTTCTCTCCCCCCCCACCAGTCTACAGTGTTTTATTCTTTCTTTATCCAACACTAATGATTTCCTTTTTACCAAGCTTAGGTCCAACTGTCCACAAATAAGTGCTCAATTGATTATGAAAAATGGCAATATATTTGTGACTCAGTCAATGACCCACTGATTGTTTTCATGCAATACATGGGTATTTTGATATGGGGCTCTAGATTATCTTAATATTTTCACTAATATAGATTATTCTCTTCTTTTTTGATAGAGTTTTGGGAAATATTTTACAAAAGTCCTATGAAAAGCTGCTATCCTGATGTTATTTCTTTATTTTAAATGTTCTATAAATCATTCCACAGAAATTATATGGACTTCATCTATTTTTACATATTTGAAGTAACTAGGGGTACAGTGGCACACTGACCTGAAGTCAAGACAATATGAGTTTGTATTTGATTTTAGATACTTCCTAGCTGTGACCTTGAGATAGTCACTTACATTCTATCTCAGTTTCCTCAACGATAAAGTAGGGATAAAATCCTCCCAGAGTTTTTGAGAAGATTAAATGAGCTTAAACCTGCTAGGTTAAGCACTTAAAAAAGTGCTTAACCTAGCACCTAGCAAATAGTAGGCACTTATTTGATGCTGGTTTCTTTTTTATTCTTTGAAAGTTTTTCTTTCCATGAAACTTGAAGATTATGATATGAAATCTTTGAAAAATAAATGTTCTTAAATTTGAATTAATGTCCATTCAATTAATGTTATATTTAAGTGATTGTGGACAACATATTTTTAGAGATAATGGTATGGTGTCAGTATAATTCTCCAGAATATTGTAGGATTTATATAATATTTATAATATGAGTATTGTCTGTTAGTTCATGAAAGATAGCAAACTTTTAATATATGGTTCTAGCTACCAGATCATGTCCTGCTAAGTATTTATATATTGAATATGTTCCTTTAATTCTTTTTTATTTATTTTGGTTTATGTTTATGGATTTGATTTTCTGTCCTCTACTTTTTAATCAGATCAGTTAAAGATTTATCGATTTTATTTTGATTCTCCTTTTCAACTCTGTCTTATTTCTATAATAATGTCTATAATTATGTCTATAATTAATGCAATTGAAAGAGACAAAGAATTCTTTCATTTCGTATTTCATTTTCTATGTTCAGAAGTTCTAGGTAGTTCTTTTGTACTATGTCTTGCTATGATATAGAGGTTTTGTTGTTGTTTTATTTTGTTTTGACATTTTCTTCTGGGAGACCTTAGGTTTTCAGTCTTATTTTTAATTATTTATACCTTTGAAAACTTTCTTTATTAAAATCACCCTTTCTATGAAATTTTCCTTATTTTGGAAATCTCTCTTCATATTTTTTAAACCATTTGAATCACCCTTTTGTATTTATATTATGATCTGTGAGTTGCCTTAGTTTTCTCATTAGACCATAAGCTCCTTGAGGACAGAATCTGTTTGTTTGTTTGTTTGTTTGTTTTTCCTTTTCTTTTCTTTTTCATGTTCCATAGCACTATTAGAAAAGGTTTTTATAAATAATACATTTTTAATAAGTTTCTTTAACTGATTTGGATCCTGTCAGGAAATCTGGATTCATATCTCACCTCTCTGTTTTATCTTTGTTGCTTTGAACTAAATGCTTAATATCCCTGTTTTTTTCACATATAAAATAATATTAGATCTCTGAGTTTCCTTTCAGCTCTACTTATTTGCTCTTATGATTCTTTCAATTCTTTTAGTTATCTAAGAGTAAGAAGAAGCACATATAATTTACTGAGGGTAAAACTTACTCCTTCAACTTATATTACAAAGTAAATATTAAACACCAGTCCATTGGCATTATGTACCTCAAACAAATACATGTATTATAAATGGATGCTGCAGAACCTACATTTAATTTTCCTCTTCTTGCAGAGCAATTCCCAGCAAATAACAGAAAGCCTTTGGGAAGAGAGAGTGTGGACTATTTTTGCAGAAAAAGACCATTCAATGGAACCTGATCATCCATTTTTATTGAACAGAAATGATTATCATAGTATCATCTATCATAGTGGACTATCTTCTGTACATAGTTGAAACCTTCTTTGTAATTTTAAGTAATCCTTTTACTCCTAGTCTCAAACTGTTTTCTCTTCTTGTCCCCATAATACACCCATTGTGAAATTATTACTTTGCCACTTTGCTTTTCATGAAAAAAAGCTTTATCAAATACATATCATTTCTTGGTTATTTTGGATGGTAATGGAAGGATTTACACATATAGTCTCAGACTTTGGTAAGGGAAATGTAACCCTGTGGAGCACTGAATGTCGATTCTAACAAGTAAAGACAAGATTTCTTATGTAAATGGGATATTATATCTCCCACGAGTTACATTCTAAAACCAGTTGTTTCATAAAAATTTAGTTTGTAATGATTTATTGATACTTTTCCCTGCTATGGTGGAGGTTTTCTAAATTTTGAAGCTATACTTGAAACTTCATACTTTTCAAGCACTGATTCTTCCATTGTATTCTTTAATTTGATTTTTAAAAATGATCACATATCATATTCTTTACCTTGTTAACCCAAGGGAAAATATTGCAATTTTCCATTTAAGACTATTTTTTCCCCTTCAGTTTGAACTCTGATGAATATTACCAGTGTATACATATGGACAGAATGTGTGTGTGTGTGTGTGTGTGTGTGTGTGTGTGTGTGTGTGTGTGTGTGAGAAAGAGAGAGAGAGAGAGAAAGAGAGAGAGAAAGAAAGAGAGAGAGATTATACAGAACCAAAGTGAGCTTTTATTATGAATGTGAAGATATGAGAAATTATTATTATATAATAAATATCATAACTTGAGCAATGGTTATCATAGGAAAATGTACTTCAAAAATATTGGTTTTATAGGAAGAAGTTTTAGGAAAAGTAGAATTGAAGTATATATCATTGAATAGTACTAGACTAGGGACTACTGGACTAGGCTAGGGAAACTAGATATGGATATGGAATAGAAAAAGCTATATTTTCCTCTGAGGTACGCCCTAAAATCCTTTTCTTTTTTAATCATTTATGTATAGTTTAGTGTCACTCATTTCTATTGGAGCTTGAAATCACTAGTCCAGATCATCTCTAAGATGCAGATAGAAAAATCTAAGTTTATTTTCACCATAAATATGAATTATTTTAGCCTCACCACAACCCTAAGAAGTACTTCCATTTTAAAGATCAGGAAATTGACTGTGAAGTAGATTAAGTAAATTGGACAGGGTCATATCTTTGGTAAAGGCTTAAGGCTGTATTTGAATTTATCAATTTCTGGTTCTTGATCCAATATTCTATCTCTGGTTCCACTTTACTGACTTGATTTACTCATTTAACTCTACTTCATAAGACTTTTTTCCAGTTTTTGACCTAAAGAAATGGCCTAAAATTATCACAGAACATAAAAATTGGAAAGGATTCCACAATCCATCTAATCCAATGTGTCTCAGAACCAGAATGTCTCTAGCGACAATTTAGACAAGTCATATAGCTTATGCATGAAGACTTTGTGAACTTCTTCCCTTTTCAGGAAGTTTTTTTTTAAAGTGTACTACATAATAGGAAATTTGCTCTCTAAAAATAGTTCATAGGAAAGTTATCAGAAGTTCAGTGCAAAAATATTTCATATAATAATCTGAATTCAGAAAATCATGTAACCCCTGTTTAACTCAGTTTTCTCAGCTATAAAATGGAGATAATAATGGTACCTACTTTACAGGATAGTTGTGAAAATCAAATGAGGTAAATTTATAAAGTGTTTTGTAATATCTGGACTAGGTCCCTGGAGGGCCTCAGGATCAGTCAGAGTCAGGATCAGTCAAAGTTCTTGGTCTTCAGGAGGAGAAGTGAAGGAGGCAGGCAAAATGCTACATGGCTCGTCAAAAATGGTGGACTCTGAAATCTGGAACCTGAAGTCTTCCCTGCTGAGCACGCTGTGGCTGAGAGACTCTTGACTCTCTTCCTCAGCCCTACAATCCTTCCCTGAGATTACCTCAGCACAACACATTCAGCTGGCACCAGTGGTGAGGAGAGCCATCACATCACCATATCATCTAAGTATATTTCATAGAACTGTTATCTCACATTGAATAGGTACTTAGCCTTAAGTTCTCTTCTGTTCTGGATTCAAGTACATCTTTTCAGAGTTCCATCCCTCTACAGTGTTTAGCATAGTAACTTGCACATTATAGACACAATAAAACTGCTAGCTATTATTATGTTTAGCCTGATGTCCTAAAAGAGAACCTTAGGTATCATTTAATTTCAATTCCAGGCCATAGTTGGAACTTTTTGTATGATATCCTTAACATTGGTTATTCAGCCTCTGCTTAAACAAATATTTTATACATGTGTAATATGAGGCTCTTAAAAGTTAACTTTCTCTCCCAAAATTAGGACAAAGCTGGGACTTGATTTCCAGTGTCTCTTATCTCCAAGTATACCTCTTTTTTCATAACAACAGTCTGACAATTCTTGGTATAGTTAAGTTTACCGACAAGAGAAAAATATTCAGTAAAAAACTGCTTTCTTTCATAGTTTGTGGAATAAAAATATTCTTTATATTGAACAGGTATTCAGGTTTGTTTTTTTAAAATTTCCACATATTGCTTTCAAATGATATTTCTTTCCAAAGCAAGATGGTGAATACAGTTTAATTCCCTGCTCACAAATTCTTTATTTCCTTCCCAAAAAAGTATAGCTGTATCTTCTAGCCACAAACTCTAAAAATAAATATTATATTTATTTAGTTTCTTCTGAGCTGCAGAAATTATTTCATAAACAGATTTCTATGCCTAATCTCATTTTATAAACATGTTTCCCATTCCAAATCTACCCAGCGAGTGAAAAGCCTAGCAGGGAACATAACTGCAGGCCATGATATTCTCCTTAGAACTTCGTCCCCATTCCTTAAGACTTATTCATTTCATATGGAAATACTGCCCATTTTCTAAAAAACTCAATTTCCCCTATTTCACATGTGGGGAGATGACCCTTTGTGAGGACTTCTTGATATTTCCATGGAGAAAGGAAATGTTTTTCCTCTTTGTTAGGGAAGAAGTTTAATAATCCATGCATCCAGATGCAAATTTGGTGACCCCTGAGTGCTAAAGAGTGTAAAAGTTTTTTGGGTTTTTTTTGATTGTTTGTTTGTGTTCTTTTCCCCCCAAAAAACTTTATTGTTTCATAGACTGAAAATGTTCTACAAAACCTTCCAAACTTTTTTCTGGGTTGACCCCAAGGAGGAAAAAGGAAAAAAAAAGCCAATTATTTTTTAATGATATGGCATTTACCAAGTAAACAACCAACTCTCTATGGAAATTGCCTTGACATTCACCAGTAGGCCAAAAGGCATAAAGGCATGGAAATCACCCCTTCTGCTATACAATCTGTAATTACCCTTAACACAATTACCATGTAATGTTCGAGAAAATTTAATTCAAAGTTTCATTAGCACATCTAGCCTGCTATTTTGGTGAGAGCCTTCTAAAACATATCAATTTATTAGTCTTGTTTCAAACAGAGCAAGTCTTTTTTTGTTTTCCCCTCCTCATCAGCTCTGATTTTACCTGTAGGGAGTCAGAATATTGCTCATTTTTTAAAGCTATGAAGGCCCACAGGGTGTCATCAAATGTGCTGGTGTCAGTGTTTAATAGTGGTCAGGTTGTCATGAAGTGAAACTCTCTAGTTCCTGAATCAGTTCAGCTTAGTGCCTATCAGGCCACATCATATACTTTGCACTGCCACATAGTACCCTAGTGACTTCATAGAGAGGAAAGAGCCTGTTATCTTACCACTTAAGACCATCTGTTTTATGGATAATGTAAAAGATCAACCTAAAGTACATGAAATCAAGCTAGGAATAGAACTCAGGTATAATGAATGATATTCTAATATTACAATTACTACATGCACACATTTAAAGTATGTTATGAATATTTTCTATCTCCTATAATATAGCATGAACTTGTTATTCTCGATGAAATGATACTATGGGTAGCAAAATTGAATGTAGGTATCAAAATCAATGAATTCAGTCTTCTTCCTACATGTTCAAAGCCATGTCAATGAGCAATTATGAGGTGCCTACTATGTGCCAGACAGTGTTCTAAACTCCAGAGGTACAAAGACAAAAACCAAAAGGACACGAATTTCATAGACTAGTGTTCTTAAGAATTTCATAGACTAATGAGGTAGATACCATACAAGCAACAATGCTAAAAGCAAGATACAGGATATAATTACTAATTGAGATAAACTTAGAGGGAATGGAATAGTAAATTTAAAAAAAAGACTGAGAAAGGTTCCTTACAGGTGGGACTTAGGTGAGACTTGAAAGAAAAGAGAGAGAGAGAGAGAGAGAGAGAGAGAGAGAGAATGAATATGTATCAGGCACGACAGCTAGTGAAATGGATTGAGGAGTTAAGTAGAGGTAGTAAGGTATAACTCAGCTGATAACTGTTATTTGTCAAACTTACGAACTGCTCAAGAACACCAATTTCACTTTAATTCGGTTATGCAATGTTGAATTTTAAGTGAATTTGAGTGGCAGGTAGCACAGAATTTCAAAATCAAAAATAGATAAAGCTTTCTTCTTTGGCAGCAAAGAAATATGAGAAAATAGGTTTTATTACTTTTTCTTTCTGTTATGGTCATCATTTTGTTAATGTATACTTAAAGACAACTTTTTTATGTTGATGATAGAATCTATCATAGATAAGAGAAAAGCATTAGTGTAAATATTCGTCTGACTTCAATCATCAAGAAAAAAAATAGTTTCTCCAAAATTCCAGGAGTCAAATATTTGCCATATCAATGATTAGAATTGTTTCCAGAAGCCCATAGCTATTGCTTACTCTTTTGATATGTCTATTCAATCTCAGAATAAAAGTTTCTTAAGGGGAAGGAATTTCTCCTCTTTTTGTCTCAGTAAATCTACCTCCATCTGCTTTGTGCCTTAATTTTAGAAAGAATACTTTGCTCATAGAAAATGGTCACAAATTTTACTTCATTCACAGTAGTAAATGTCCCATATCATTTTCTCTTAAAAATGCTTATGTATCTTTATATCTAGCTATCTCTCACATTAGGAGTATGTTCAGGCTGATAACAAACACTGACACTCTCCTTTCCCCTTAAGTTTCACTGAATGATCAATGCCAAGATTTTAAAATCCTTTCCTGTGTGATCAGAAAATTTTAACTTATTATATCCTAGAATACAAACTAATTTCTTCAATTGTATGTAAAGTTGGCAGGGATCGTTATCTATTCAAATTAGACAGGTTGACAGGGTTGGGAGAAATATTAGAAAGCTACTTGATAATTTGAACTATAGAACCTCTAGGGATAAAGTTCAGTGCCTTTTTTTGTCCTTCATCTGTGTAACATTTACTTAGGATCTTCTTTTACTTATCTTCCCTACTGCAGAAATTGACTTTAGTGAAGACAAAACTGGTAGAGGTTTTTAGGGGAACAAAATTGTTTCTAGAGTATCTGAGAGTCTAAATTGTTTTCCTTTTTGGTGCAAAGAAATAAATAAAAGCAGCTTCCACATGGATTTTCTAGAAATAGATTTTATGCTAATTTTCAGAAATTGCTTATTATCCTGGAGTTTTCAGCAGTATTGAAACTATAATTCTGCAAAGGAATGTATTGGTCTTATTTTCTGCTCTGTGTGTGTGTGTATTGTGTGAAAATAGCTATAGTTATTTCAAACCACTTTGCTATGTGATGCTTTTTTCCTATGTCCAACTTTTGTTGAGGTTTAATAGAAATATAAAGTTATATCCTATTCAAAATACATTATTATAATTTTGTTTGACCTTGTAATGTTTTACATGTATTTTATCACAATAATGAATTGCAGTTTTGTATTTATTCATAATTTAAAATTCATATAAGAAGTCCAACCTATTCTAACTAACCAATGTGTGTGTGTGTGTGTGTGTGTGTGTGTGTGTGTGTGTGTGTGTGTTATTCAAATGTTCTACAAATAATGAAGAATAGGGAATTTCAAGGCTTTCCCCCCTTCAATTAGGCATATAATAAGCATGTATTACTCTTGCAAACTCTCTGTACAGATTTGAGATGCAAAGACAAAAATGAAATCAATTCTGCCCCCATGGATCTTACATTCTATCAAGAAATACAGTATAGCCATATATAAGGAAAAACGATTACTTCTACAATCTTACACTTTTGGGGGGTACAGTTTAGGAAATTTGAAAACCTCCTACAATACTGAGAAGCCAACTATCTTGCCAGGGTCACATAACAAATATTTGCAAGAGGTGAGCCTTAAACCTAGGTGGTCCTGGCTCCAAGGCCAGCTCTTTGTCCTTCATGATCATGTGACATTATCTTTCATTTTTCTGTAGTTTCTGCATTCATAAGTTGAAACAAGTTACCTCTTTCATATGACATCTGGGATTTCATCAGGATAAAGAACTCAAACAGACATTTATTAAGTACTTAATATGTTAGGCATTGGAAATATTAAAAAAATAAATAAACAAATAGAACTATCTATTTTTTATTCTGGTTATGGATCGCATTTTCAGCATAAGTCCTTTAGATTTGTCTTGGATTCTTGTATTGCTGAAAAGCTAAGTTATTCATAGCTGATTATCTTACAATATTGCTATTACTTTGTGCATAATAAATTTCACCTTGCATCAGCTTATGTAAGTCTTTCCATATTTTCCTGAGAGCATCCTTCTCATCATTTCTTATAACACAATAGCACTGTCATAACCATAGAATACAATTTGTTCAGCTACTCCTCAATTGATGGGTATGCCCTCAATTACAAGAAGAGCTGATATAAATATTTTTGTACATATAGAGTTTCATTCTCTCTCAGTCTGTCTCTCTGTCTCTATCTCTTTCTCTCTCACTTCTTTTTGATAACTAAAAATACAAAAAACAAAAAACTAGGGGCAGCTAGGTGGCACAGTAGATAGAACATCAGCCCTGAATTTAGGAGGACCTGAGTTCAAATCTAATCTCAGACACTTAACACTTTCTAGCTGTGTGGCCTTGGGCAAGTCACTTAACCCCAATTGCCTCTGGGGAAAAAATCCTACCCTAAGGAAATATTCCCTTCTAGGGATATTGTCTTTTAGTCATCTTTTTGTGTATATATGTGTGAAGAAATAAATTATAATCCAAGCCCAAAAAAATAAAAAGAATCTCAGTAATGTTATATTCTTATCCAAATTTCTAAGTACATGCTTCATCTATTCCTAAGTCAAAAACTAAAATGTTAGGAAGAATCTTCAAGTCATACGTGTTTTACAATGTAGCTTTAAATGAATGTTTCCTATATTTTTCTCTTATCTTCATAAGAATCACATCATTATTTAATTATGAGAACATATTATATTTGCTTTTAACAATTCATACATTTTAAATTACTTATTAATCACAAGAAAAAAAGCTTTTACAATAATGCTAAGTTCATTAATTTTGGAAGGCTATATAATTCATATAGTAATATAAAAATGTCATATGCAAAATTTTTACAAAAATAAACAAATAAGATAAAATTTCTTTAGAAATATAGACCAAATAATGGCGTTAGATAAAGGGAAATGCATAGTTTTATAGCAAAGTTCCTTTGGACATATCACCACTCTGCAAACAGTACATTAATGTCTCATTTTCCTGACCATTTGTAATTTCCTTTTCTGTACTATTAGCCAGTCTAATAAGTCTGAAAACATTAGCTCAGAATTGTTTTAATTTGCATTTCTCCAATCGATAGAGTTAAATCATTTTCTTCATATGACTATAGCTACCTGTGATTACTTTATCTGAAAACTCTTCATATCTTTTAATCATTTATTGATTGGTAAATGACTTTTAATTTTGTAAACTTGACTTCATTCTCTGTACATTTGAGAAATGAACATTTAGAGGAGAAACTTGTTACAATTTTTATTTCACCATTATTATTGCTAGTTTAATAATAATTCATCCTATTCCCTACCCCCATTTATTCTATTCTCTTTCTCCTTTCAATCTGTCACTTCTCAAAATTGGTTTGCTTCTTATTATTCCAATCTGTTCTTTCTCTCACCCCTCCTTTCTCTTATCCTCTTCTTCTCCTACTTTCCTTTAGGGTAAGATAGATTTCTGTAACCAATTGAGTATATATGTTATTCACTATTTGAGACAATTCTGATGAGGGTAAATTCACCCTCTTCCCTTCTCCTCTACTCTAAAAGCTTTTTCTTGCTTCTTTTATGACAGATAATTTATAACATTCCAGCTCTCCCTTTTCCTTTTACCCATTCATTCCTTTTTTTACTCCTTAATTTTACTTTTTTAGATATTATCCATTCATAATCAACTCATATCTTTTATCCATATATACTCCTTCAACTGCCTTAATAATGAGAAATTTACAAGTATTTTCCTCCCATATAAGAATGTAAACAGATTGATTTTATTAAGTTTTTTTTTTATTCCCTTTTCTGATTACTTTCTTATACTTCTCCTGAGTTCTGTATCTGAAAGTCAAATTTTCTGTTCACCCTCGGGTATTTCCATAATGGTTGAAAGTTCTATATTTACTTGAGTATTCACTTTCTTCCCTAAAGGAGCATGATCATTTTTACTGGGGAGGTGATTCTTGATTATTATCCTAGCTCCAGTGCTATGTAGAATATCAGGTTCCAAACCCTCTAATACTTTAATATAGAAATCGCTAAATCTTGTGTTTTCTTCACTGTGATTCCATGACACTGAAATTGTTTCTTTCTGGATGCTTGCAATATTATCTCCTTGAATTTGGCTATGATATTCTTGGGAGTTTTTGTTTTGAGATCTCTATTACAAGGTAAATGGCAGATGACTTCAATTTCTATTTTATACAAGACCCAAATGTGCAAGTGTTTGTAGCAACTTTTTTTGTGTTAGCAAAGAATTGGAAAAGCAGTGGATACCCATTAATGGGGGAATGGCTGAACAAGCTGTGGAACATAAAGGTAATGGAATATTATTGTTCTATAAAAATGATGAACAAGCTGATTATAGAAAGGCCTGGAATGATTTACATGAACTGATGCTGAGTGAAACAAGCAGAATCAGGAATACATTGTACAGAATAATAGCAAGAATGTGCAAAGATTAACTTTGAAAAGCTTCATTCTTCTTAGCAGTTCAGTGATCTAAAGCAATCCTGATAGACTTTGGACAGAAAATGCTGTCTGCATCCAGAAAAACATCTAAGGAGACTGAATGTAAATCAATATATGCTGTGTTCACTTCTTTTTTCTGTTATTTTATCTCTCCTATGGTTTTTCCCTTTTGTTTTGATTTTTCTCACCCAATATGATTCATAAAGTAATGTGTAAACTTGCTAAAATTAAAAAAAAAATTCTATTTTGCCTCTGGTCTTGGATTACATAGGCAATTTTCCTTGATAATTTTTTGGAGGATGTCAGAGTTCATGACTTTCAGATAGTCCAATAATTTTAAAATTATCTTTACCATATCTATTTTTAGGTCAGTTGTTCTTCCAATGAAATATTTCACGTTGGCTTCAATTTTCATTCCTTTGGTCTTGTCTTATTATTTTTCAATTTGTAGTAAGTCATTTTACTTCATTCTAAAGATGGGATCCTAATAGTTGCTCCCAACCAAATCCCAAAGAAATATTTAATCATGGGCCTCATCTTTGTCCTATTTACAAATGAATTTGTGTACTAAATTTTTGGGAGAGGAATTATGGGATTCTGTTTGTTGGCCTCAATCCTCCTCAGCCCAAGAATCCCAGAAGGATTTGAGGGAACTCTTAAGAAATCCTTTATCGTTCTCTGAAAAACATATCAAAAATGTTCTGTATTCATGCTAACTAATTTAAATGTAACACAGAAATCAGTCAATAAAAAAGTAGCACCGTTAGGTTGCAGATCAGGATATTTCTTGATTTGAAGATGGCTTGAGCCTGAATTATGTAACACTTGACAGCATGATCCTCACCTGGTACTTCAATATTAATTTTTAAAGAATTATTTTCTTCAATGAACTTTTGTACCTCCTTTTCTACTTTATCCATTTCTACTTTTTAAGCAGGTAATTTCTTTAGTGAAATTTTTTGCTTCCTTTTCTTTTTTTGGTCTCATTTATTTATTTTTGTTAGGTGCTATTATGGGCCAGAACTCTGAAATTAAAATAAGGATTCTTACAAAATGGGATCTCAGTGGAATTGATGAGACAAATGGTTATCTAGTTTAGCATGGTGATTAATAGTTCTCTAGTTCAGTAGATGTACTTAATACTTGGTATCGTTCCACAAGATTCACACCTAAGATAATGAAATTATAAGAGCATATAAGCTGGGACAAATTCAGCCAGAGAAGATAAGATAATTCTTACTGTACTTGGCAGGAGTATTTTGTAGGAGCAGATAGAGGTCTGCCCTTCTTGATCTATTGGTAAAGGATCTGAATGATCACTAGTGGTGCTCAAAACCCTCTGTTGATTCCTTATTGGGGCTTTCTCTTACTAGGCCTCAGGTTTAAAACCCTTTTATTCTAGGAATTGTGTCATAGTACAACTTATTTTTACAATCAGCTTTAGTACAATGAAACTGTTTTTTCAGTGGAGCTAGAATGGTTTTCAAAATGAATGAGATTGACATTTAAAATACACTAATAAAGTGGCTTGGATTGAAGACCAAGATATTAATTAAATTAGATATGCTCCATTCATAATTGGATCACGTTCTAGGAATTCCTTGTCCCACCAAAAAAAAAAAAAAAAAAAAAAAAAAGGATACCTTTTAGCCCCCTAAAAACTGGCTTAAGAGCCTGTGCAATATAGTCAAAGGTGAATATATTCACAAATTCAAAAACAATTAAATTTAAATTCACCCTTTACATATTTGGCGTGTGATTTAGGGGAAGTCACTTAAAACTCTGAATACCTTAGAAAACTTGCCTTAGACTGGACATTGAAAAAACATGAAGATTAGTATTGGTAAAAGTAAATTTCTTCTCAGGAACTTACTCTTGTATAGCAATCTTCAGTCTGTGTCTCACTACCTCTCTCCCCAACACACACACACACAAAGTTGCACAAAGTCAATTCTGTTCTCCTCTGACTCAATACTAGACACTTTCCTGAGTAGAGGCAAGGTAATGGAGTAATTCTCAAATCTGAAATTCTCAAATTAGCATTCTAAAAATTCAATTTGATTTTTTAATGCTAAGTATGAAGGTAACTTTTATACTATTTTTTTGTGAAACCAAATTCAATAAATATTAACTGATGAATTGCCTTGTTTATTCCCTTTAAAAATTTTTAACTATCAAGTTACTTTTTTTTTTTTTTTTTTTTTGAGGCTGGGGTTAAATGACTTGCCCAGGGTCACACAGCTAGGAAGTGTTAAGTGTCTGAGATCAGATTTGAACTCGTGCTCTCCTGAATTCAAGGCTGGTGCTCTATCCACTGCACCACCTAGTTGCCCCTCAAGTTACTTTCTACTTGAAACATAAATTTGTTGAAAAATCATTCTTCAAATGGAATAATGTCAATTTGTATTGTTTTAAATGTTATTTTCAGAATTAAAATGTATTCAACAATTAAGGACATACTGAAATTCATAATTTTATTTAAATAAGAATCATATTATTAGGATCTATACCTGACTGCCTTTATAAATAAGTAGGGTAGACAGACAAGTATATGACTTGAGGGTTTTCTAGAAACTACTTACCTAAGAAATAACCCCACCACTAAAGTGGGCCTTAGAATTATACTATGTTTATACCTTTAGAATTCTCCAGAGGAGAAATAATTCACCTCAGTATTTATTGAGTGCTTTCATTATTGTTGTTATAGTTGTTTTAGGTGTTTGAGTCATTGTATTATATACCAAGATTAAGAAGGAATGTTTCATAACTTTTATAGTTGCAATCACTAGACATTTGCTTTTAGTAATACTAAAAGCGTCTGAAGGAATATGACTCTTAGCAAAGGAGGGAATAAGTCAGAGTATGATGACTCTGGAGCATCAAAGGGGAGGACCATTACTAAGAAAATAAACCTTGCAAGGAGAAGTGAAAAGGAGAATTATGTTCACTTTTTTATGTTAACTTTTTATGTTAACTTCACAGTATTACCAGGCCCACATTTTGGTCTTACAGGGAAAATATATAGTCTTCTGTTTCTAAATAACAATAGGCAAAGGTAGCATTGAGTAATGTTAAATAAATTATATTTTCATTCAGGAACTAAGGTTATTTTCATACCAACTCAATAGCTTATTAAAAATGCCTAAAGTTAGGAGAAGTGATTAGAATCCATTTCTGTTTATTTATTTGCTTTGGATTGAAATTTTCACAGATGGCTAATGATCAGTGACCTTCTCATCTTTCCAGGATTGTCAAGTGTCTTTCTTTCATCTTTGAAGTGAAAAGAGCAATTTACAGTTTCTATCTTAGTTATTTCTCACCCGGCAAAGAGTCTAAGACCTATTTCACTCTTCTTCAATAATGTATCTTCTGGATTTAAAACCATGCTAAATATTAATTAACTAATATCCAAAATTCTCCCCAGATGACAGCAATTGTATATTCCCAAGAAATCAGGCTAGAAAATTGTGATTTTGCCTTGGGCCAAACTGTATGCTATGTAATTCCATTAAAGTATCCAAAAGTGTCTCAGTTGTATCATATAGTAAACATTTAGGAACATAGGTACAATACTACATTTATGTGCATTTTGAGATATTTTAGTCACATTACTAATAACTTCAGGGGCACTGCATAAGCTGTTTTGCACTGATATAATCAGGTATTTTGGTTAAAGGTAGGAATTTTTAATCTAAGATCAATGGATTTTTTAAGGAAAATAGATAAATATCTATTTATCTACTTATTAGATAGATGGATAATAATTGGCTTACTTTGCAATCCTTTTGATATTTCTTCATGCATTTGAAACTATCATTTTGAGCAAGGATTCATGAGCTTTGACAGACCACCAAAAAAGGTTAGCACATCAAAATTATAAAGATTTGTTGATCTAGATTGATGCAATATGATCATATTGGCCTAGTACAAAGTGACAAAGGTTTAACCAGGAGAATGCATTACCATATTTTTGAAGACAATATTATATTATTACTTTTTACAGAAGATTTAAAAATACATAATGGATAAAAATACTAAATGTTGGCCAAACATTAATTGCAGTGGTTATCTTTTCTGAGAATAAGTAAAATTTAATAGTGTCTACCTTATCTTCTACCTGCACATTTTTAAAAATATGTTCCTTTCTTGCTGCTCACAAATCCACTAATATAGTTCAAGTATTCATTTTCAAACCTGGACTTTTGCTTTCCTCAAATTTCTTAGTACTCCACATCATCCTCCACTCTATTTCTAAAGTAATTTTTCTTTATTTTTCTTTGTAAATTATTTTTCATACATATTGCTTTATGAATCATTTTGGGAGAAAAAAAAATAAGAACAAATGGGAAAAATATGGAAGAGAGAAAAAACAGAAAAAAAGGAGTGGACATAGCATTGAGTTGATTTACTTCAAATCTCCATAGTTCTTTTTTTGGATGCAGATGGCATTTTCTATCTAAAGTCTATTGGGATTGCCTTGTATCACTGAACTACTGAAAAAAACAAATCTTTCATAGTGAATGATCACACAATCTTGCTGATACTATGTATAGTGTATTCCTGGTACTGTTGATTTCACTCAGCATCAGTTTGCATAAATCTGTCCAGGCCTTTCTAAAAGCAGCTTGTTCATCATTTTTTACACGCAACAATAACATTCCTTTATCTTCATATACTACAACTTATTCAGCCATTCTCCAAATGATGGGCATCTACTCATTTTCCAATTCTTTGTCACCACAAAAAGAGCTGGTATAAACATTTTTGCACATGTAGTCCTTTATGGTTTCCTTTGGACACAGATCCACTAGTGTTACTGCTAGGTCAAAGCGTATGCAGTTTGATAGCCCTTTAGGCATAGGTCCAGATTATTCTCCATAAGGTTGAATTGTTTTACAACTCTACAAAGAATGTATTAAGTGTCCCAGTTTTCCCACATCCCCTCCAACATTTATTATTAACTTTTTCTGTCATCTTAACCAATCCGACATGTCTGAGGAGGTACCTCAGAGATGCTTTAATTTAAATTTCTCTCATCAATAGTGATGTAGAAAGTTTTTTCATGTGATTATAGATAGCTTTAATTTCATCATTTAAAAATTGTTAGTTAATATCATTTGATCGTTTTTCAATTGGAAAATGACTTGTATTCTTATCAATTTGACACGGCTTTTTATATATTTCAGAAATGAGACCTTTATGAGAAACTGGCTGTAAAGATTTTTCCCCAACTTTGTACTTCCCTTTTTAATATTGTTCTGTTTGGGCAAAAACTTTTTAAGGTTTAGTTAATCAAAGTTGTCCATTTGGCCTTTCATGCTGTTTTCTAGTTCTCTAGGGATAAAATCCTTCCTTTTCTAAAGTTCTGATAGGTAAATTATCCCTTACTTTCCTAATTTGCCTTTGCTATCATCTAAAGTGATTTTTCAAGAGTAGGAGTCTGATTAGGTCACCTTCTTGCCCAACAAATTGTAATTGCCTTCCTGTCAGTTTTAGCTTTGAAATTATCTGGCCTGTTCCTGTCTCTTTTATTGTTGTTGTTGTTGTTGTTGTTGTTGTTGTTGTCGTCTTATACTTTACTTCTTTTCACTTTCTCTATAATCCAAGTCTCTTCTTTCAATTACTTAAATGCAACACTTTTGTTCTATTGTCCCACATTGTTGATTGCTTTGCCATTCACTTGTGCTTTTAAGTCCAAGTTCCTTTTTTATGAGACATCTTGATGCAGTTAATGGCAATGTAGAGAGTTGAGGTGTGAGAATACCTTTCTGGTCAGCACAGGTTCAACATGAAAGAATTCATAAACCTGAAATAATGGTAACAAAAAAGGAAGTTTTATTGTTGGCAAGGTCCTGGCAGAGAAATAAAATATTGTTGAGAAGAGAATGTCTTCACAGTGGGCAGGGGTCCTGACAGGCAGCTATTCTAAGGAGAGATTCCTTGATAAGGCATAGTCCTGCTTTGGGTCTCTGCAAGTAATGAGGTTAAAATCTCCTTTTTAAAAAGAGATCAATTGAATGAAATTCCTTCAATATTGTCACTGCCTCCAGGCCTAGATTTCCAATTGAATGAGACCACTTAAGTTCTAGATAAATAGGAGTGGTCCTGGATTAATTTTCAACTCAATAGAGGGTACAGCTACTCAAAAGAGGGTATAGTTAGTCATACCAAGATAACAGAATGAAGCCATTTTTCTTAATTTCTTGAGGCGGGGGTCTCCCAGAGGAGAATTTCTCAAGAGTTCAAGGAGAGTTTCATAAGAGTTCACACCATGGCTTCCCCCCCAAAGTCAGAGAGTACAGTTTAAGGGTTCCCCCATCACTCTCAATCTCACTTTCCATAGTTATTTCTTTCTGAGTCTCCTCAGTTTTTAAGGCCTTTCCTTCTAAAATTAATTTCAATTTATTCAGTATTTACCCTCTTTTTACCTAGTGTTTTTTTGAAATATCTTCTCCTTTTGACTATAAATTCCAATAGGACAGGGATTGGGCTTTTTTGTTTGTTTGCTTGCTTTGTTTTGTTTCACTATTCATTTTTCATTTATATTCAATGGCTAACCTACTGTCATCATAGTAAATATTAAATAATGCTTATTGACTGACTGAAACATATTTCTCTCTTTTAGGTAAAGAAGTGAGTGTTAATAAAGTATGCAATGTAGTTAATTCAGTGAATTTGTTGATTAGTTTTGCTTAAAGATTTTTCTTGGTTACAAGAGAAAACTATGCATGGGGGCAACAAATTAGAAAAATAAGCTTTAAGATAAAAATTGCATAAATATTTACAATTATGATTATTTGTCATTTACTTCTTTTTCCTTATTTTGGGATGAGTGAAGTAACAAAAGTGATATTTTAGAGAATGTATAAACTAAGAACTATCTAATAATGGAAGTATATTGAGAAAAAAAAAAAAAAGCTGTCCACTTCTTTCATAGTGACTTGATAATGTACTTGGGCACACTACCAAAGCTCCAAGATATATTTAGGAACAATGTAGTGAGAACACTGTGATTTTTCACATTTATTTCTCAGTGAGTCATTATTGCTGTTCAGATTGCTTGAACAATTCATCCATAGTTATTTAATCATTACATAGAAAACTTAATTCTAGGGAATGATAACCAGAATAAAAAATAAAAGATATCCTGCCCAAAAAATAAGTGCAACTTATTATTACATGTCAATTGGTATTTGGGGGGGGGATCTTTTTGGTAAAGAGAACTAAAAACTCAAGATTGTGATGTACGTCATTTTAGAATGTTCTAGAATCTTAGGAAAAAAAATGTTTCTAGAGTGTTCCTAGAATTGTGGGATGTATTCAATAGCAAGCAAATAGTTAAGAAAGGGAATAATCACTTTGTACAGATAGTTCTGGCTATGGGAGCTATCTCTGACCAGTTTTTTATTGTAAATCTGAAAATAGATAAGGGCAAGAAAAATTTTGTGTCAGAATGCTAATATAGTTGGTCCCGATAGATGTCCAGATAGGGTATTTTACCCTATGTCTCATTTCAATATCCAGATGTCTGCACCTTCTGTAACTGAAACCAGACTGCCATTCACAGAATAAAGTTATAAACTTTACCTATTCACCTCCAACCATTACAGAAGTATAGAAATGTATACCAAGAAATTGATTGTCCCCTTGTCCAAGCACAATTGCATCTGCTTGTCAGACTCTTCACTAAATTGTCTTTGTCTTTCAAACTTCTAAATTAATTTGTCCCATCTGTATTTATTCCAATTTATAGCTTTGATCAACATGATCAACTTTGATGATGATTCTCTTCCCTTTAATGGAAAGAGGCCCACAAAGAATTTTTATACTCAAAACTAATTTTCCTAAATTAAAGAGTTCTATTTGGTATTTTCTATAAAGAGAAAATAAGTTTTATAAGATGTTTTTTGTTTGTTTGTTTTGGCTAGGATTTTTTTCAGAGAGAGGAAGTAAATACAAAAACAAAAGCCTCTCCCACTCCAGAGAGTAATGCCAAATGATCATTTGCCCAAAAAGCATTCAAAGAAGAACTAAAAAAACAACAACAATTAAAAAAAAAAACTTTAAAAGTCAGATGAGAGAAATTGAGGAAAATCTTTTTAAAAAGTAAGTATAGTCCAGCAAATATAAGACGGTTATGAAAAGAAAGTCAACCAGCTGGAAAAGAAAAGCCAGAATTTTAAGGAAGAAAATGACTCCATGGCAATAAGAATTGGGCAAGACAAAGTGAAGTTATAAGACCAAGAAGTAATAAAATAAAATATAAAGAATAATATCAATAGAATGTGAAATGTCTCAAAAGAAAAACAATGGATTTGGAGAATAGATCAAGACTACAACATAAGAATAATGTGAAAGCTATAATTAAAAAAAAAAGCAAAGAATTATAAGAATAAAGAATATTGTCCTGAAATATTAGAACAAGAAGGGAAAGTAGAAGTAAATTTAAAAATCCACTAATCACCACCTGAAAGAGATCCCCTAGGAGGAAAACCAAGATGAATATAATAGCCAAATTCCCTAAAACCTCAGATCAAGAAGAAAATATAATGAATAAGAAAAAAAAATATGGCAGAGGCACAATTAGAATCACATAAGACCTAGCAGTGGTTATATTAAAAAATCAAAGGTCTTGGAACAACTTATATTGAAGAGCAAAATAACTGGGATTATATCTGAAAGAAAACTTGCCCAAAAAAGTTAAATGAGACTCCATAAGTCTCAATAAGTATAAATTTTAATTTTTGTTTAATATTTTATTTTCCAGTTATAGGTAAAATTACTTTCTACATTTATTTTTAAAACTGTAAGTTCTAGATTCTCTCTCCTCACCCCTTTCCCTCCACCCAAATTTAGAAAGCACAGAAGTTATGAAGAACATTTCCACAAAACTCATGTTGCAAAAGAGAACATAGATTTCCACCCCCCCCAAAAAAAAAAAACCTCAAGAAAAATAAAATTTAAAAAAAGTATGCTTCAATCTGTATTGAAGCCAGTTTAATCTCTGGGTATGGATAGCAATTTTTATTGTAATTCCTTCAGAGTAGTCTTAGATCATTGTATTGCTATGATCCACCATGATTTCAGATAGAGTTAAAGTTAAAATATATGTCATTAAGATAGAAAAATGTGGAAACTACAATATATGTCAGCCATAGTAATCAATTTTATTTTAAACTGTTCAGACGGTTTTAGGCAGCATAAGATTGAAATATTGCTATAGTTTAGGAAATGATGAGTTGGTAGATTTAGAAAAATATGGAAATACTTAGATTTATGAAGGATATTATCCACCTTCAGAGAAACCAAAAACAACCAAGCATAGTACAGTCTTGTATAGATGTATATGAAGTGTATGTGTGTGTGTGTGTGTGTGTGTGTGTGTGTGTGTATATATATATATATATATATATATATATATATATATATATATATACATATATATATATATATATATGTGTGTGTGTGTGTGTGTGTGTGTGTGTATGTGTATATGATTATAAGTATCTATTTATATGTATGTATATGTGTAATTATAAATGTTTATTTATAGGTGTATATGTAGGCATGTATTTATATATGCATATATATTCTTCTGTGTAAATGTGTTTATATGTAGATCCATACATATTCATATTGACATGTAGTATGAATATATGAGCTTTAATTGTAGTCTTTTTTGGGAGACAGGAGCAAAAGGGAAAAGAATAAAGTAAAAAAGAATAAAGCAGTAAGCAAAAGAAAACTTACAAGAAGCAAAGAAAAGATGGATAACACTAAACACAATGTATAGTATTTGTTATATAGATTTTTTTCAAATGGAAATTTATTGCTTTATATTTTGAATTTTCTTTTATGTTCTGCTGTGCACATGATTTTTTTCTTTTAAGTTTAAAATTTTCAGAAGATTTTGTTTCTCTTTTTCTAATCCGTCAACTTTCTTTTTGTGATTTCCTTGAATTATTTTTTCTAATTTTCCTCCTTTTTTATTTGATTTTTTGAATTCCTTTCATTTTCTTCCTTAAGATTTTATATCTCTTTTTACAGTTGGTTAAGTATTTTTTCATGCTTTTCTTAATTGTTTTTATTTATTTATTTCCTCTTTCTCTATTTGATTTTTAAAGTCTTGTGTAAGTTTTTGCAAGTTTGTGACCACTTTATGTTATTCTTTAAGGTAGAAATGGCTTTTTCCCCCTCATTCTTCCTCCAAATATTTTATACCAAAGTAGCTGTCAGTTATTGGGTTCCTTTTCCTTTGCTTACTCATTTTTATTTTTAATTTGTCTTGTGTGTCTTATTTCATTTTAGTAACTTGATATTATTATTACCAACTTTTAATCCTGAGTTGTGGGTAATGTTGTCTCTGGTCTCAAGTCCTTCTTATGGTTGTTTTTTGAAATCTGTCCAGGTAGCTAAATTCAGGGATTCCTTTCCCCCTCCTCTAAGCCCTAGCCAAGTTGTCCACAAAATGTCTTTTCTCTCTGAGATATTATATGACCCAGGCGTGTGTTCACTCCTCTTCAGCCAGTCATAGCCAGGGATCTTTCCAGGTCAGCCCTGTTAACCCTTACTTATTGAAACAGCAGGGGATCCTTCAGTCCTCTCATTCCCAATCTGTTGTTCTGTAGAAGAAAATTTTTGTGTTAATAGTTCTGATAAGGTAAATGTTCACTGCAGATTCAATGAAGTCAGCCTAGAGCTGTTTACAACAACACTTAGGTTAAATCTCAGCCCCTGGGTCTTCTCTCAAGTGACCCAGAAGGATGACTGTTTATTCTTTACTTTCCTTGTTCTGTGTTTATTTCTTGGCAATTTTCTGTTTCTATATCTGGAGAGCATGGAAATTTATGACCTACTCACCATCTTCCCAGAATACATCCTATTAATCTCTAAAAATTAACCATGATGAGATGTAATGATACATACTTGAAACAACTTCTGCCATGGAGGCTGAGAATACCTACTTTTGAGTGTAGGTGTTTTGGGTTACAGCTAAAGTCACTGAGATGTCCATACTAAGGTTAGCACAAGTGTGCTGAGCCTCTGGGAGCTACAGTCTAGCCCAGTTTAGAAACAGAACCTGGTTAGAGTGCCCATGCGAATTAGTAATAGTTTTAAGCTTTGGTGTCCCTTGAACTAGAAGCCTGTACAAAATAGGGAGACAGTCTCAAGCAAACACACTAAAACATGTAATTGTTTTTCACTGTAAAATTTGAGCAAAAAAGAATCAGGAATTATTGACTTCGCTTAAGATTGTCACTATTCTATTCCCTTTAGCCAGTTTTAAATTTTGATTTAGGAAAAAATATGGAAGAGCTTCTTTGAAAAGTTTCTCAGAATATGATATCTCTGATAAAAAATTGGGATTTTTGTGCACATTCACATATAAGAAAAATTATATAATGGCATTATCCAATCTTTATTTTATAGCATTGATTATAGACCTCACTCTATATTCCAAAATTTTTCCTTCTTAGTGATTTTCATATGCTCCTTTTATCTGCTAGATTATAGACTCCACCCGGAAACTGGAAATAAAATTTCATATAATTTGCCCTTTTTTCTTTTTTCACAAATGATAAAGACTTAGCAACTGGAATTTCACTGTGACAGGATTTTTTGATGAAGTCAGAAATCTGCATATTGGATTGGCTTGCAATATTAGCTGAAGACAAAAAATTTAGTGGCTGATTTTCCCCTAGACATCTGTGGATTCAGGAAGCTCTTTTTAAGAAGGTATAAAATGATGATAAGCAGAACTGAAATGGAAATCTTTAAGTAGTCTTTTCATTGCTGTCTTAAATTTTATTTTCCTCATGTACTTATGTTGGAATATTGCATGTTCTATATGCTTATAGAAGAAAATAATAGAAAAAATAGAAGAAAAAAATAAACCAAACATTAGAATATTTTAAATACTGTTAATGATGAAAAGTGCTAAGGCCAATGGATTCCCTGAATAAGTAGAGGGAAAACTAATTTCACACAAAAAATTCTTTGGAAGGAGATAGAAAGCTATATTTGAAGAAATGTTTGCATGTTTAAGACAAGATAGTGAAAGAGGAAAAATTTTCAAAAACTTTCATCAACAATATCTTTTCAGATAATAAGCAAAAATATTAGTGTGAAACAAAGCTTAAGGCAGGGCTTTGCTCATAATACAATCACCAAATAAAGCTAAAATAGATGGTGCTATAGCATGATTTAAAAAATAATAACTTAAATGTTTTGCTATTAACAAAAGTGATTTAGAATTAGAGGCCTAAAAAGGGAAATTTATATATCTTTGTCTGATGACTTTCAAAGTAATAACTGTTCTCTAACTCTGCTTGAGTTTAGTATAAATGTTATCATGCCTAAAGTCAGAGACTTGACCTTAAGTGGTTCCATGTGAGAGTGTATTTCTAAAATAAAAGAAATTATTTATTTTACTAGGGTTCCAAAGGTGAAATAAAACTCAAATAGAAAATTGCATAAAAAGAAAATATAAATTTTAAATAGTTTTTTTAATAAATTAATATTATGTAGTAGCAGTAAGTCATAGGACTGAAGGAATTGTTCTCTCATAGAATATGTTTCTTGAAGGCAAGGACATTTTGTTTTACTTTTGTCTCTATATACTCGATATTTCTCAGAGTATATTGTACTAAGTAGGCATTTCATGAATGCTTGTTGAATAGTAGCAGAGATTTTTATCTGGATAGAAATTCAGTCATCATCTTGTCTAGTTCTCACATTTTACATATAAGGAAACTGAGACTCAAAAACGATGCAGATAATAGGCAAGAGGGCTGTGATTCAAGCCTGTATATTTCTTTATTCCAGATTCAGCCTAATAAATGTCAAGGGAGTTATGTTTTGTTTTTGTGTTTTTGCTCTTGATTTATTGTAACAATTCAATTTAAATCAATTTAACATACATTTCATAGAGTTCTCATATTAAGGAAAAATAAAACAATTTCAGGTCTCAATTTAAATTCTATTGTTGGGAAACAGCATGCACACAGATTATTTAATAAAAGTACATACAAAATAGTTTGTAGGTAGTGGGGCAAAAATTAAAATGTAAGGCAACAGATTTTTCAGGAAAAACATTCTTTTAGGAAAAGATATATGCAGTAGGTTTGGGAAAAACTGGAACTTAGAACAGTAAGAGAACTTCGAACTCATAAAAGAAAGCATTCCAGCTAGGTTCAGAAACATTAGCCTCAGGAGACTGCCTAACTTTTATGGTGCTGATGTGATTCAGCAATAATATTATGATGAAATGTTTTAATTGAATATGTGAAGCTGGCAGCATACCTTTCACTTATTTAGAAATTATATATTGCTCCCTTTTCCTTTATTTTAGAAAAGGTTATAAAATAATGATCTTAATTTTCAAATCCTCTAACAACTACAACAACAATAATGTACATTTACACATAAATGGCATGGCACACAAATGGCACAGCATATTGTGCAAAATAGTTTACAGCTTAATAACAAAGAATTTAAATTATAAGTTAGCTATTTGCTACCCTCACATATTTGCATGTGTATAGCTTCTTAATTTGGTAAGTGAAAATTTCTTTGTTTAATAAAGGAGAAGAAATTGCAGCCTGATTCCTCATCCAGAAGAGCTAACAATGGTTTTGGGACAGATATGATGCCCAGGGGCAAACATTAAGATGGTTCCCAAAGTTTTATTAGTCATTAAACTCAGATGATGGTGGAAGGGTATTTGAAAGATGAATGGAGGAGAAAACCCATCAAGAAACAATTGCTCTATCATTAAATAATATTTACTAAGTTCTCTTTTTCCTCCTTTGGTCCAACAAAGTAAATTGGTAGAAACAAATTCTTAAGAAAATTGTCAAGAATTGTTCTCCTCTGTGGCAAAAAGAAAAAAAAAAAGCATTAAAAATAATTACTCCATAGGGACGGTGATTTTACTTTTTTTTTTCCCATTAAGATAAAACTTAAGAATGGAAAAAAGACATTTGAAATATGTGCTATATTATTTGGATATATGTGATTGATATTAAAATTGATATAGCTTTTTTATTTATAGTGCTTTTATGGTCATATTTTATTAACTATTCTTCATAAAAAACCATTGTCCATTTTCTATATTAGAGAATACTGAAACCCAGAAAAACAAACTCACCCATGATTTTAAGACCATATTTTGAAGAAAGAGAATTAGAACTGGATAGCTACAACCCATTGAAAGTGTGTTTGCTGGACATTGCATGGCAATACACAATGACTCAGCATCAATGTTATTTACTTCTTCCCTCAGGGGCCGATGTTATCAATTTTGATGGCCATGTTGTATTACCGTACAGATTCAAGAATAAGAAGATGAAAACTCTGAAAGATGTCATTGCTTTGAAATTTAAAACCTCTGAGAGTGAAGGGGTAATCTTCCATGGCGAAGGGCAGCAAGGAGATTATATTACCTTGGAACTGAAAAAAGCCAAACTGGTTCTCAACTTAAACCTGGGTAGGCTCTAACCCCTCATTCCTATTATTATTATTATTATTATTATTATTATTATTATTATTATTATTATTATTATTTTAAGATTTGAATTAATAATGTGAACATATTGACTTTTGTTGGATCCCTCTATTTTGTTAAGAAAGGTAAGTTAGAGAAACAGCTCCTAAAAGCTAGAAGAGTTTGGATGGCTTGCCCAATTAACTCTACTAATAGTTGCCACAGGCAAAATTTGAATACTAGGTCTGCTTTATTACAACTTTAGGACTCTAAATTATCTCCAAGCTACTTGGGGTAGGGTGGGGGCAGGCTGGAGAGTGTTATTTTATGGTAAATGATTAATGTGTCAAAATTATTTAAAAATAAGAAATGGTACATGTAATATTTGTATTTTAACCCATTCTAATTAGTTAAAAATAAAATTGAAAATCCTAGCCAAAACCAAAATTGATATTCAATATTATAATTTAAGAAAATTGGGATATAATATATACCATTTTTTCTGAAAGTGTTTATTACAATAAAATTGAAATATAAATAAAAAATAGTAGACTCCTTTTATCTTCCTGCACTTTACTTAGATAATTTTCACCATCATTTTGAGTTTACATTTGCATAACACTGTATAGTTCATAAAGCACTTTCCTTACAATAGCACTTTGATGCAAATACTTTTTGCATTATTTTTATATAAGAGAAAACAAAGCCTTAAATTGATGATGACAATCAGGTTAAATGCTTATATTACTCTTATTGTGTACTGGGTACTATACTAATTATTGTTTCATTTTTATCCTTAAAAGAACAATGGGAGGTAGATGCTGTCATCATCCCCATTTTGCAGATGTGGAAGCTGTGGCAAATAGAGGCAAACAACTGATAAATATCTGAGGCCATATTTAAATTCAGGTATTCCTGATTCCAGGCCTGGAGTTCTGTCCACTATATTGTAATTTTTCTTAAAGACACAGAGACAATTCATACAATATATGCCTTTGCTCTGAATTAGCGCTGTGGCATTAGGCTTTCCCTGTATAGTATTACTTTTGCAGGGGAAGGTGGAGGGCTTGATTTGATTTATAATGTAATTGTTAGAGAAAGTATCTTATCAAGGACTCCTTCTATGGATTCAACCTGATGTCTGTACCAAAAAACAACCAAAATCATAGTAAAAGAAAAACAACAACCACCAACAATAACAACAACAACAAAAAAACTATATCAAACATTCTATTGTACACATTTTCTTTTTGTTTGTATTATTTCAATCTGGAAAGGTGTAATCCCTTTCTACTCTGCAAATAAGGCAGATTTACCCATATATATGTATATATAAGATGCACAATAGTATAATTTCTTCTCTTTTAAAAAAAGGTTTGTGTATTTATCACACTTTAAATTGAATTATAACATCTATGAATATTGACTTTAACAAAAATCAGAAAACCATGCTGATTTGATCTTCTTATATGGCTAGGTAAACTTTATTTCTTTCCCACTCCTTCCCCAATATGGCAATAGTGATAGAGACAATTTCCCAAGATTATACTGCATAATTCTAAAAGGCAATTTGCAAAAAAAATAAATCCTCACTCCTTAGTTTTGAAGGTTTGCATTATGATAACAGGGAAATTATCTCCATTTCTTGAGTCTGTAATTCAGTCTCAACAAAATGATCTATGAGAGTATACATTGTTATGTTGTTTAAGAAAAGCACTGAAATTTGTGAATTTTATAAGGTGCATATTTATAGGAATAGGAATGACTGAATGATGCAAATGTAGGATTTTACCATGTTTTAGTGGTATTTACTATATAATAAAATACTAAAATACTAGTTTCACTATCTTTTCAGGCAAAGGTATAGATTTAGGATATTCCCAATTGATGTTAAAAAAAAAAGCACAACTTTCATTTTCATTAGAAAAGATTTTTATTAGTTTTTTTGTGGTTATATTTTATATTCATCCACAGAATGTTGTTTCTTCAGTGCTGCTTGCCTATATAGCATATAGTAAAATCAACTGAAGAAAAAGTAAAACCATTACCCATTCTAACTGAGCATATTTATGTGATCCCTCTTAGGTTATTGTTACTACCTCTTTGTGTAACAAAACAATTCAAAGTTAATATGCATGTTGTTCTTTGTCTTAAAACTGGTCAAGCCAAAAAACTATTCATTTCCCTTCCATCTGTTTCTTGTCTATTATGTGTGCAATATTATTGTCTAAGGGAAAGAGGAAAAATCATATTGTGAACAAAGTTCATAGCTTCCTCCTAGGGGAACACTTCTTCCAGAGGGAAATTGGTACACCTTGAATTGGGGATCCAAATGAAAACTCATTTTAAGAAAAGTCTGGGAAACTTAGAATTCTACTGCCCCTCTTTAATTTCATGCCTATATTTTAGGTTTTTCTCTCTGGGTTCTTCTATGCCCCTAGACTAAAAAAATTATGAAAATAATATTTCATAAATGTTAGTATTGAGGTTATGTTGTTTTCCCCCCTTTTTATACTTATTTTGATTTCTTCTGCTAGCATTTGACTCCTTGCATTTATCTTATAGATATAAAAATTGTGAAAATAATGTAAGATAGGAAAATCACATTTTACATATTTTACCTTATTTTACATATGATCCAAACCCTTAAAACTATCATTCTTATATTTTTTATGTTTACATGCCTTCTTCATATATTGTTGCAAATTTATCATTTCCCAAAGTTTATTTATTAATAAAAGAAAAGGGGCTGATTGATACATAAAGAAACACTAGCCTTCCTTATAGTGTTGCATTGTTTTATGTTTGGTTATTACTGAATTCTATCCTGATCATACTTCTTTTAATAACTAATTCTAAAACTTGGTCTGTACCCTATGCTACTACTTCTTTTTCTTCTTCTACTTCTTTCTCCCATCCTCCCCTTCCTCTTTTTCTTTTTTTCTCTTTCCCTCTTCTTCCTCTTCTTTCCCCTTCTCCTCCCCTTGTTCTCCTCCTCTTCCTTCCTTCCTCCTTTTTTGCCTCCCTCCTTCCCCTCTTTCTCTCTACCTCCTTCTCTCTCTCTCTCTCTCTCTCTCTCTCTCTCTCTCTCTCTCTCTCTCTCTCTCTCTCTCTCTCTCTCTCTCTTTTTCAACTACATATAAATATAAGAGAGGCTTTATGGAACTATAATCACCTGAGTTCAAGTCCTATCTATACAGTAGATTACCTGAGTAACTGATCAAGTCATACAACCTCTCATTGCTGTGACAATGATCTCTCAGATTACAAGATACAGAAATACTAAGAATGGCAAATTGATATTGGCAGAGAAAGTTTATCCATGCAAGGCCTCCTATTGGCATGGAATCATATAACATTAATTTTTGCATGTAAATATTCATATGTCTTTAAATATCATTACATATAATTTTATTAATATGCACATATATTCTAAAACAATACTATATTTATTCATAAATCTTCTAATTACTGTCCTTTACAAAGGAAGTTGTTCAAGTATTGAGTATGGAGTTAGCTAAAAAACAAACAAACAAAAAAAAACTTGGATTCATATATAGACATATAAACATAAGTCATTGATTTTAATGTGTTAATTTAAATATTTCCTTTTGTTAGATAATAGGCACTAATTTCTATGTAATAACAATATAACTGGCTTACTTTTGTTACAATATAAGGAAAGTGCTTTTATTTAAGATCATAGGATCGCAGATTTAGAGTTTCAGGAAATTTTCAAAGCCCCCTACTCCAATAGTGTCAAATTAAAGCAGAAATTGGGGATATTTACTATCTATTAGTGTCTCTACAAGCCACAAAGTCACTTAGAAAATCTCAAGTTAACCTTACCTGTGTTCAATTGTATTTTTCTATGTTATTACATATTCCCCAATTATATTTGAATCTGGTTGAACCCTGAGTACCATATTTGTGACTACTTGTTTCATACTTTTGCTCTAATCTAACCTTCTTATGTTATAAAGAATGAATTTAGGTACAGAGAGATGTGATTATTCTTTCCATATACAAATATTGAATCATGGAGTCAGAACTAGAATTCAGATTTCTTGACTTATTTTTAGAGGCCTTTTACATGCACTATACTATATTACATATTAATAAAAATTTTGGTCATAGGAGACCCTGTATGTCATTGCTAAAAGCAGTTATTCTTATCCCACTTAAAAGCCATAGATGTTGGACTTTTTTCTCTTTCTTCACCATTCATATTTTGTTAAATAATTGTTCTTCGAAAAGTCTACCCCCATTTCAGTGTTCCTTAATATTCCTTTTTTATGTTTTTAATTAATAGCTTTTCCCTGTTTCTTTGTTCCTTGATCTGCCTTTTAAATTGTCATGCCAGGAAAAGAAAGATTAAGGAAATCCCAGGCATTTGCCTATTCTGAATCCTTTGTAAGTAGTGTGATGTTCTTTTCAAATAGCAAGGGAAACTCTAAGACTCCTGGCCATTTCATTCCCCTTCTTCTTTGAAGCTAAGTGATATTTTGCTTTGGTAGCTAAAAGTTACACATAGACTCATAGAATTTCCAATATATGTAATTAAGGTTTATAAAGTGCTTTTCTCATAATAATCCTTTGAGTCAAATAGCATGACATCCTCATCTCACAAACGAGGAAACAAGTTCAAGGAAGTTAACAGTCTTATAGAGCCAGAACCTGAAATCACATCTCTTTACTGTAAGATCAATATTTTTTTCACAACATTAATTAAAATCTTTGACTTTGGTGACTTAAACATCTGGGTTTTTATTAACAGATATTGCTGAAGTTTTGTTACTTTATTTTTATGGCTTTTAAAAAATATAGGGCCAGGTTCAATTCTTAGTAGAGAATATTAAGTATACTTTGAACAGAGTCATCTCTAAGTATAATTACATTGCAATTTCTTATGCTAACTTCACCAAGAATTAGCTTTGGGAGATAGATGACTTTGTATGTGAAATTAACTCCTCCTCAGTAAGTCTGCCATTCATTCATTTCCTTGGTCTTTTCACATCAATCAGGGAGCAACCAATTTGGTTCCATATATGGCCATACATCTGTGATGACAGGAAGTTTGCTAGATGATCACCACTGGCATTCTGTTATCATTGAACGCCATGGACGGAACATCAACCTGACTCTGGATAGGCATTTGCAACATTTTCGGACGAATGGAGAATTTGATTATCTGGACTTGGATTATGAGGTAATTAAATAGATATAAATAATTTTAACATGGGGTGACCATCTTGATCATCGCCATTTTATAGAACCCAGACATGTATTTTACTTCACATTTTGTTTTCTCTCTGTCACATATTTTTCTATGCCACCTATTCTTTCCCATGACTCTGACAGCTTTCAAAAGTAAGTCATTGCATATGTCCAAATATATGAGTCACTTTAAAAATGATTAAAGTCCATATATCATGAGTTTATTTAATTTTTATAAGAATTAATTGAGGTATTTCAAAAGGCATTAATTTATTGAAGTTTACAATCTCTAAATATCATTCTAATGAAGGAAATATTCTTGGTGTTATTGTGACTGTACAATTAGCTTAAAAATCACTTGAGAATTCTAAAGGTTTTACTCTAATTTAATATTTTAATTGTGATGTGTATATGTATGTATATACATATATATGTATGCATATATATGCCTAAACAATTGTATGTGTGTATATACTGTCCCAATATGTATATACATATCTATATGTGTATACATAAATACACACATGTATATACACAGAGCTATATAATGGCTACAATGGACACTGGGTGGGGCTCAAGGATTGAGGGAAGATATAAATTTTATCTATCTATCTATATATATATATAAATTTTAGTTTATATAAAGTTGTTTATAATATAATGGGCTTATGGAGGTTCTTCAGTTTCTATTCAATGCATATTTTTTCATTGATTAAGAAAGCAGATATACATTATGACTTGGAGTAGCCCTCATATTCTTAACCTTTTAATATGTAGCCATCTCTAGTAAATAGTTTAATTCTAATACTAGGTAGTACTGTAGTAGTAAAAATAAAAACAACACATATAGTCATATAGTAGTTCCAACATAAATGTGTATATGCATATATTATATATGTTATATACATCTGGAGATAAAGAGAGTTAGAAAGAGATACAGACAGACAGAGAGAGAAAGAGAGAGACAGAAAGAGAGGGGTGGGGGAGGCGTAGGGAGGAAGGGAGTGTGTGTGTTTTCGTTAATACTGTCCTTAAATTAGTAGAGCACATTTTTTTTTTCTTTTAAAAAAGATAATAGACATTTTAAAAAATCAAAACAGTCATCAAAATCGATTTTAGTCTATAATGGAGCAAAATGAGTTCCACTTCAGTTAGTGTATGTCTCTTCCTGTCTTTCTCTGAACCTCTCCATCTGTCTTCCTATCTCTCTCTTTCTGTGTTTTTGTCCCCCTCTTTCTCTCTCCCTCTCTGTCTCTGTTTCTCTATCTCCATTTCTGTCTCTGTCTTTATGTCTCTGTCTGCCTCTTTATATATTTCTCTGTGTGTCTCTCGTCCTATGTGTATGTGTACGTCTGTCTCTTTGTCTGTTTTTCTGTCTTGTTTCTACTTTTGTCTCTGTATTCAATGTCTCTGTTTCTTTCTATTTCTCTGTCTCTCTGTATCTTTGTCACACACATATACACACAGAGAGATTAAAAATGCCACTATACTAGAATAAATGCATATCAGAATTCTGGCTTTGTTCTCTTCGGTGCTATTTTGATCTCGTCTGTAAATATATTCAAGATAGTGTTAGAATTTGTGTGTTTCACGTCTTAGTGTTTTAAAAATAATATTAAATATTTCCATATCTTTTCTGTTTTTTTTTCTTTTTATTTTCTGCCTTCTATTTCTATTCATAAATATCCTTGGAAGGCTTGTAGCTAGTTTGGGTCTCTTGAAAAACTTTATTTAAACTGGTTTAATCATCTATCATTTCTATCTCTTTTGTGAAATGACACAATTAATAATCTGTCATCCTTCTATATAAGATTTTACAATTGAATTCATATTCTAAATTGATGTTTCTTTTTACTGTCCCTTTTCCTCATTTGTGGAGTAAAACAAGTATTTAATAATTAAAGTACCTTTAACCTATTTTCATCTTGATTTGTGCTTGTTTTATAACAAATTATACAATTATATAAGATTATATATATATATATATATATATATATATATATACATATATGTGTTTGTACTACTACTTTTATCATCAACAGCTTCTTTAAGTAAGATATTATAACTTTGTAATATAAGATTTTAATTGTGTATATATTTCTTTCTCATTTTTATCATATCTCATTGTTTCATACTAATTTTTATATTTGTCCGAATAAGTCAGTGGTCTGATAATACAAACACATTTTATTTAGGAAATGATTCCTAGATCAGATACAACTTAATTCCTGACTTTTACAATAGAAGCAATATTACTTTTCCATGTTATCCAGTGCCCTTCATTTTTTTTTTCTTAAATTGAGTTTTCATAGAATCATAGATCTAAAACTGTAAAAAATCAGTTTTATTAATCTCTCCCTTCAATTTCAGAATTTCTAATTTGGTTTTTTATTTGTTCTTTTTCTAGCTTTTTTAGTTGCATGCCAATTCATTAATCTCCTCTTTTTCCTATTTTATTCTTGTAGCTACTAGAGACATAACATTTTTTTTTCTCTTTTTCTTACCCCTAACTGTTCATTTGAGTTTTCTGAAACTACTTAAGCACTTAAAAATATTATGAAACTCAGTCATGGTTCATGATTTGTTTCATGCAGCCTTGGTTACTCAAAGATCTTTACATTATGTTTAAAATATGCAATTCTGACATTTTAAAAATAATTTTGATTTTTAAAAATTCTAATAGAAACTTGATGATTAGAATAAGAATTACCTTTGAATAGAACCCCTCAGCTCTCCTTCTTAATAAGTGGGGGAGAGACTAGAAGGAGGGAGAAAATGTGAAACTGAAAGTAAAAATCTAACAAAAACAAATAGAACTGGGAGTTTTAAAATGTAATAGTATTAAGAAGCTCAGTGGTCAGAAAAAGTGATACAAGGACATTCTCAAGGTCTTTTCCAAGAACTTTATAATTGCCTTATGACATGGGAAACACTGGTATAGGATCACCCAGCATGGTGTGCCCTCATCAGAGAAAGTGCTATGAGCAAAACAGAAGTGAATTAGTTCTGAAGAAACACAAGAAGCATAAAGTTAGAGAAACCACCCTAAATGTTCCTAGGGACTATTTGTATCTTATCCATGGCAAAGCATTCTGATACTTATATGGTCTGAACAGCCACAGTCAGATACTATAACTTGACTCTAAAATAATGATGTCATTTTGGTCCCCTTTGAGAATAAAGGACAACAACAGAACAACCAATTCTATATGTTTTATTGTTATTAATAATAATAATAATAATAATAATGAGGAGGAGGAAGAGGATGATAAATAGGAATGAGAGTGATTCAAATATATATTTACTCATTTTACAAAGCAACTAGTGAAGAACAATAAAAGTACAATCTGTTCCCAGGTTCCTAAAGTTCTTGGAACTGATGGTGAATCTAAGCTAACCTAGACTTTATAAGTTAGGTGCCCCCCAAGAATAAACACCCTTAGGGAATATAGCCCTATATCAGTCTTTGTTTGAATCTACATTTTAAGGAAAGTACTAGACCATTTGGACAATTCAGGGACATAATCTGAATATTCAACTTGCCTTGAAACAGTTTTCCAAAAGCATAACTAGAAATAACTCCTGACTTTAGAATAGTACAATATATGAGAGGATTCTTCACCTTGTGAAGTACACTAGGCAAATCATTATCATTACTTTTTAACAAAAAGCACTATTAATTTTTAATAACATTTTTTGCATTGCAAGATGAGAGGAAAAGAAGATTGGACTGAATATCAACAGTAATAAAATCCAAATTTACAAGGATTAACAAGTCCAGAAGTTTCATTTAGCCACCTATCCCCCAGATATAAACTTTTATAACTACAAATTTATAGGATATAAAAATCATAAAAAGTTTCATTAGTTGGTCCCATTTATTTTTCATGTGAAATAGTTGAGGCCCAGAAATGACAAATGATTGCCTACAGTTGACACTAGTATTAAAAATGGAGGTGACATTGGATGCTTCTCTTTCATATAAATGAAATTTTGGGAGCATAGCATAATCCCAATAGAGAAAATTTGACTATGTAGAGCTCATAATTTCAATCATGGTTTAAATGGTTTTCAACTGTATCCTCAAACTTTTCATGCTACAGGAAGATTTAAAAGTTCAGCATCTCATAATTATTATATGAGTAGCCAAAGTTTTGTTCTTGTTGTTGTTGTTTTTGTGGTTTGTCTTTGGTTCTCAAGGTAATGAAACAAGAGTTCAATTTATTGTTTTATAAACACAAAAATAGTTTTAGCCAATTATATCAACTTTTTATACATCTTTATATAATTTGAATTGTCCCTTGGATTCTATCAACCTTGCATACTTATACATTCTTCAGGAATTTCCTAGAATAAAAGTCTTAGAATTAGGAGATACCTTAGAGGTCACCTAATCTAATCTAGACTTAAACAAGTATCCTACGTATATCACAGAAGAAAAATAGTCTGCCCTCTTAAAGAAAAGCAAACAATAAAAGAGTTTCCTTTATCTTTTAGGACTTCAAAAAAATAAAGCATTTTAATTATTCTGATTAGCGATATCTATCTAGCCATCTAATCTATGTATCTATGTGTGTGTATATATATATATATATATATATATATATATATATATATTCCACAATGGCATATATGTACATGTGCCTGTATCTATATGCATATATAAACATCAAATACACATACATATGCAATCACATAAAAGTCTATGTTAAATTCATATATGTGCATACATATGCATTAATGCATGTCTATAGGCATGCATTATATGTGTATATGTGTTTATATAAATATGTTCAATAATGTCAAATTAATATATAGATGTAATAATTACACACACATAGAACATGTAGAATATCATATGCATACATATATGAGCATGTGTATGGTATGCATATATGCACAGCGATTTGTGAGCTATGTATATATATATATATATATATGTACATATATATATATATACATATGCATATTAATTTTCATCCACATTATGTATTCTATGATGTCAAATTTATATAAAGAGAAAGCAACATATACATGTATGTATTTTGCATTGTATATATGCATATATATTATATATTACATGCACATGTGTACATATACATGTACATATATGTATACACATCAAATGGAAATATAATACACATTTATATATTGAATACATATATTTATTTATATATGATTAAATTCTATAGTGTCAAATTCATATATATATACACACACATTTTTATAACTGCTGTCCTTTTCATGCACTGCTAAACCAGTGAGTCTTACTATGGTTTCTTTACTAGGTTCAATATTTGCCTCTCTCATGATATTTTGAATACTTTACATAATTTAAGAGATATTGCCATCCTTGAGTTTCAAATAGAATTAGATAGACTATATGGCAAAAGCACCATCTTGTTCATACATTCTAAGAAAATATTTTCAATCAAAGCTGTAAAAAAAACAAAAAAGAAATAAAAAATGGTAAGTGTAGAATTATACCATCCAATTATATTATACTGGCAGGCCTAAATTCTTTTTTGAAATTATACTCAGTAATATTCCTTTAAAGAAGATTTTTTTTAATGTACAAAGACCTTCCTAGTAAATGGGAGAAGAATATTTTGAAATTGTTTTCAGTATAGAGAACATTTGTCCACATTTTATTCAAAGATGAATCTCCTTCAGTAGGTTAATATAGTTACTCTTTTTCTCCCTGGTGCTATTTTAAAATTGTATTTGTATTACATTCTGTATATCTTTATCTGTCTCAAAGATAACCTTTGGAGGTCTGCCTTTTTCCGGGAAGCCAAGTTCCAACAGTAGAAAGAATTTCAAAGGATGCATGGAAAGCATAAACTACAATGGAAATAATATCACTGATCTTGCCAAGAGGAAGAAATTAGAGCCTTCCAATGTGGTAAGACTTGTCTGTTCAATGAATTTTAGAATGATGATAAGTGAAAGATGGTCATTTGCTTGAATTGGTAATTTGTCATAGATGGAAAAAGGGAGGATTGGTGATATTAGAGCTGAAAGACTGGAATTAGGAAAATAATAACTCACTTTTATAAAGAACTTTTGGCTTTTTGAAGTGTGTCCCATGCAACCAACATATAAAATAATACTATCATATCATTAAACTGTTTCATGTTATAATATCATTATAAATTAAAGATTTTAAAGATTTCAAGAAACCTTTGAAACAATCAACGAGATCCATTTGTGAAAATAGAATTATCTGTAAACTACAACATATGCATCATGTCTCTTTGGGTATTGTTTGAAGATTTCTAATGAAATTTAAGGACTATTATTCTTGAAGCAGCCCATATTATTTTGGGATCATAAAACAGTGCTTCAACTCCTGACATGTCTCAGGTCGAGGTGACTGTAACTGAATTAAATCAAAGACAAGTTAATGGATCTAATTAATGTGGGGCACAAAAGTATTATTTTCAAGTGCTTCTACAAAAAGTAAAAATACATCAACCAAAGGAGACAACTTAGACATGCATTCCATGGTTACCTAATCCAATTGTAATCTTATAAATAGATCCCAATTTGCAAATGCAATTTAAATGAGATTTTGGTTGAAATGTTTTATGTAATATAAAATAAGTTCAAATTTAAAATATAGTCCTCTTATTTTGGTGCTCTATCAGAGAAGAAAAGTTTTAATAGGAAAACTATTCAATTTAAATTTAAAAAATAAACTATTTAAAATGCCATTTATATCTGAGTTGAATGTGACATTGGCAGAGCAACCTTCAACAAAATAACTTAAAAATTATCCCTATCTCTAACTTTGGTGTGAATTTCTAGCACTAGGTCTTAATTAAAAGTGGATCTTTTTAATCTTTATTATATGAGAAGTTTAGAACTTACTAAGGCAATGGAACAGGCAAAATTAAAGCATTTTCAAAAATTAGCAATAATGTGGGCCTTTATGCTTCCAAGAAGAAGAAGTGTCTACCATCTAGACTCTGGGCCCTAGATAAACATAAACATAGCTAATAACTTGAAGACCTCGGGCCCCAAATATTGTACAATTTAGGGCTCCAATATAATTGAATTTTACTAAACTGGTTATTAATACTTTAGACATGAAAGTCACTAACTTCTGGTGAAAAGGGAGGGGGAAACCACTTCAACCATTAAAAATAAAATAATAATGGACTTAATTTAACATGTTGAAATTGAAATTTAAATGCAAATTTCTGATAAAGTGGTTTAAATATAAGTTTATTTTATATGAAGATGTAATCTATAAGCATATAGAGATGAATGAAACTAGATTTCAAAATGGGTAGATTGCTGAACTGTGAATCTGAAAGCCCTGAGTTGTGTGCTTACCTCACCATTTCTAATACTCATGATCTTGAGCAAGTTACTAAATCCCTCTTTATTTCAGTATTCTCATCTATGAAATGGGGATAAAAATAATACTTATCTCACAGGATTATTTTGAAGATTAAATAAGATTATATGTAAAGTGCTTTGTAAACCTTAAATATATATTCTAGCTATGAATGTAATTATTAAAATGATTCTCATTTTTAGCCCTGGGGAACTAATCCATTTCAGTCCCCCATTTATGCAAAAATAAATCATTTAGTCAATTTACAGGTATTATTAAATAACCATTTTGTTCCCAGCATTGTGCAAGCCATTGGGCAAAAAAGAGACAAAACTGTTCTTATCTTCAATTATTACCTAAAAAATTTCTAATCATGGGAGCCAGTGAAGATGAGTGACACTTTCATTTCAAAATATTATTTCTATTGCATTTCATTGAATTTTCTGAATGAGTTAATGAATGTATATTTATTATATACTTTCTAATTCATTCTCATTGGTTCCTGAACTGCTTTTGCATGATTCACAGATTCATTTGAACTGTGAAGTCCATGCAAAATAACACCCAAAATATATGTAAAGGAAGTGAGGATATTTTCTAATCATAAGCTCTTAAAATATACATCAACAACAATATACTCATAAAGGAAACATGTGCATGTCACACACACATACACACACTATATTCCCAGTTGTAGAATGAAATTTAGAGTCAGAATTTAAATTCGTTCTGAAAGCTCTGGGCAAAACAAAGAGAAATGAGGATTATATAGAAAGAACTTCTAGACAAGAGCAAATATTTGTGCATGAGACTTGCTTTCAAAGACGCCAGAGGCTGACATTTCAGTGAAAGATTGACACCCAAAACACACTGCCACTTTCCCTCATTACATCTAGGCTACAGAGTTTGCCACTGATCAGTCAAGAAAAACCTTTTACTTTGCCATAGAGACCGTTTTCATGACTCAAGTATGTGGTCAGGTCCAGAAGCTCAGTTAATATGCAAAGACATTCTCTTTCATCACTAAAAGGAAATATTTTAAAATAATCATCTGTGAAGGTATAAAGGAAATATAATTTGAACATTAATTCAAAGAGACATGCAGTCTTAGATCTGATTGTTAATGTGCTGAGGCTTTTTTACAGACATGGAAGACTCATGGCATATTAGGGTATGTAAGTGTTTGCAAGGAAAAAAAAATATTCTGAAAGACAGGATGAAAATGTCATCTTTACGGAGTGTATCTGCACATTAAAAATGAATGGGAACCAGGCAATTTATCTAAATAATTTCAAGAAAGATAGTACTTTTCTCTCAAGTTATCAAAATCTTACTCATTGGTTTAATTGCCTCTTTCACTATTTTATGTGTAGTAGACACTGACTTTGTGAATTATTGCCGGGCTATCAGAATATAATCCCATTTTCTAGGCTATGTAAAATAGCACGTCAAATTAACAGAGCAGCATACATATAGCAATGGCATACATTGGAATAATGCTAAAATATTACTATCCAGAAAGCAAGATTTCAAATGAAATTAAACCACCTAGTTGCCTCATCTATGTAAGATTATTTATTGAGGTACCAAATGATCATTGATATCAAAATCTTACCTATTAATTCGTATATTTTGGGTAATTTAATTATGGAAGTTGGTTGCTGTGTCATGGAAGACAATCTATCCAGGTGAAGCCATATATGAAAAGGAATATCTCATCTCCTCAGAGAATTCAATAGCATGCCCTGAAGATATAATCATTGGTCATCAACTCCTCAACCTCAAAGAAAAAGTGAAAGAAGGAAAGTACTTGGAAAAATCAGGCCAAAGGAGGCAGACAGCATCATAGTTATAGTATCCACTGAGAACAAATGGCCTAGGGCAGGGTGAAGAAGTAGACCATGAAGTATACTAATAGCAAAAGAGATGAACACTCTAAGAAGAAGCTGCCTTCACCCATGTGTCAGTGAACTATTTCCATGTTCCAATTAGCACATTCTAATTACAGCTTTAACTGATCTAAGATAGACTCTCCTGTGAATTTGTCTTACTGCAGAAACCACAACACATAATGGTATAGAATGAAAACTTACTATAATTGAGTCTGGTTATATTTCAGTCTACCAGGGATTTGAATAATTCTCTTTCTGTTGCATTAGTAATCTGGGTGAGTTAATAAAATTCCCTGAAGACTATTACAGTAAGAGATACTCTACAAATTTAAAGGAAAAAAAAAAACCTTGCTTGGTTTATGGCAAGGTAGAGTGAGACTTGGGATTTTTTAGAATGATGACCTGTTATTTTATGAGCTTTTAAAATATATTAAAACATTAATAAAAAGGAAAAGAACAATAAAAAAGGTGATTGGGAGACTTGGGTTCTTGTGTTGCTTCTGTTTCTAAAAGGGCTAGTGACCTCAGACAATTTATTGGATATCACTTCTGTTACTTGTCAAATGGGAGAGTAGGATTAAATATCTAAGATTGTTTTTACCTTAAATAATCTTAAATTGAAATTATTATATATTCCAAATTACTTTCTCATGAAATTGGAAAGTATTATGCAGAATGAAAGAAAATCTAAAAAGCTTAAAGGGTGCAGCATTAACAGAGATGATCAGTGTCAAAGGAAAAGCTCATACATCTTCATTCTGCAAGTGAAACAAGAACTTTTGCTATAAAATGTCAACTTCTCACACCGTGAAACAAAAGTGCTATTCTTTCTGTTCATCAGAGAACAGTAAATGATATATTAACGAGCATATTTGTTATAATCCAGCTAATGTTCAATAGAGGGCAATGACACCCTGGCTTTATGAATCATACTGTCACCAGGGAAAGATTTATTGAAAATCAAAAATGAAGAACCATATCTTGTCTTCCCTCCAAAAACATGGCATACACACATGCACACATATACACATACACACACACACACATACACACACAGAGTCATCAGTAGGATTAGATCACATTTGCCAACTTAATTCATCAAATATTATTATCTCTCCCTATTCCACATGTACTGACACCATATTGTACACTTTGGCTTGACAGCCTTCTAAATATGAAGTATCAACTATCCATCTTCATGTCATGGTCTCAAGTTGGTGTTTAGAGTAAGTCCTTGCTTTAATCTGAAACTTGGGAATTTATAAGTATACTACTGGAATGTGAATTTAAATAGTTATCTTCAGTAGGTACATGCATTTCAGTTGTGTTTTTGTTGTTGTTGTTGTTTATTTTAGGGAAATTTAAGTTTTTCTTGTGTGGAGCCACATACAGTCCCTGTGTTCTTCAATGCCACAAGTTACCTGGAGGTACTTGGCCGCCCCAACCAGGACCTATTTTCAGTCAGCTTCCATTTCAGGACATGGAATCCCAATGGCCTGCTACTTTTCAGCAATTTTGCAGATGGTTTAGGGAATGTGGAGATTGACCTCACTGAGACCAAAGTTGGTGTCCGTATCAACATCACATTAAACAAAAAGAACCAAATTGACATTTCCTCAGGTTAGTGAAAACATATTTGGTATTGATATTGTCCATGTAAAGTCCAAAGAAGTATATTTAATGTTTACTGTTGCTCTCAGTAAAACCTTGTATTAATGGAAAATGTTGAGATAACTCTTTCTATTGAATAGCAGCTGAATGAACAAGATAAACCTTTAAAAACTGCTCTTGGAATTCTTTGAGAATATTTCATCTCACTATGATCACTTACTCTATGCATTTCCATCTGTCTGAGTAATTTTTTTGTCCAACAAGTGTGAATATTAATCTCAAGTAAGATAAAAAGGTGTCTGGTCACTCAGTATAAAATTTGATCATTAATGATTCCTAAACAAGATGGATTTCAAACTCTTAACAACAATATCTCATTTGAATTAGTACATACATGATTAAATGTTAGTCTATATTGCTATCTGAATAGATTTTATATAATACTAGTCAGTGGATCATAGAGAAATGGACTAAAATTCAATATTACCAAATTAAAAAAATAGTTGCTCACAAACAGAAAAAAAGGAAAAGTCAGTAGGGAAAATATGTGTAAAGAAGAACAAATGACTTCCATGATACAAATTATATAATGATTATTTAGGCAAAATAAGGTAGGAAAATATGTTGATGTCATCCCAAACAGTTGAATCCCTAGGATATTGTTTTTCTTAAAAAGAAACAATAAATGTTCCTAGGATAACATTCTTTATTCAGTAAATGTATTTAAAAAGGAAATTATTTTTAAATGTAATAAGGGACTTTGTCCAGAAACAAGGGAAGTTTAAGCAAAATATTGAGTTGTTTAACCCTGGAAGTGGTTATTGATCTTCCCCCAGATTTTTTTTCCAGAAGACAGCCATGTGCTTTCAGTGGTTTGAGTGAAGGCTAGTTTAGAAATAAAAGGCTGAATCAGATGGTTTTTATTGCTGTTGTCTCTATATTTCTTATTTGTTGATTCTACGTTACAATAATGAAAAAGTTCCTGTTTGAAAGAAGGGTATATCTTTTTAGTTTTGTATGTAATATTTATATATCTTGGCTAAGAATGTATCATTAGAAAAAAAAATACTAGTAAGTATCTGAGAAAAGATCTTATTTCTTAACACTAAATTATGATAAAAGTAGGAGTCTGTAAGGGTTAAAATAAACCAAAGAAATTATAAAGTCATCCTTTTATTTCTTTCTATGCTACATTTATCATGAAATGTTTTTGAAATATAATTATCTGTGTGTCCTATTCCCCAACCAGATTAAAATATACATGAGGACTGATGATGTCTTATCCGAACTTCCTCTTTCCTTCATTAGCTAATGCTGTATTCTACAGATAACTGGGACTTAATACACATTTGAAAAATTGAATTGAATCATTCATGTATGATTAAAGAACTCTTTCCAATAAATTAAAATATTGATACATCTCAAATCTACTTATCCCAGACACAGAAAGCATCTATACAATTCTTTTTTTTATTTTAAATTTCTCAAGTTCTAAAACCTTGAACAATGAAATTCTTCTATCTAACTACTTTCTTGTTTCTTTCTCTATCCTCTATAAACTCACTTTTTCTGAACTTACTCTTTGAACTCATCATAATTTTAACTTTCTATTCATTTAGTCTGTTATCTATATTCTGGCTTTGCTTCACATCTCCCATAGATTTGACATGATAGTCAACCATTTCATTTACATACTTTGTTTACTGTTTTAATTCTATGACACCCTGACATTCATCTTTTTTCTCTTCAAAAATCATTTAATCTAGATTCTCCATCTACTTGTTCCATTCATTGTTTTGAGTGAAAATTCTGAAACCATGATAATTAGGTCCTATAAAATTTATTCCCTCTAACCTCATTTAAGATTTCACTGCTGCACAATCATAATTTGATTGATTTCTTAACTCCCTATTATTTCCCAATAAGCTGTTTAAAACCTCAGTTATTCTCAAATCTCGAATTCTTTTCTTCACTATCTTGAAAGGTGACTTTGCCTCATATTTTATTTGAGAAGATTGAGTTATTCTTTCAGGAGGTCTTTCAACTCTTCTTATTCATAATACAGTATCTCTTTATGTCTTCATCTATCTTGCTTCCTTCTTGTATCTTGGAATGAGAATGCCAATTTTCTGGTGAAAGTAAACCCTTCCACTTCTAGCAAGCTATTAATCCCTCTTGTTATCTTTTGGTTAGCCAACTTAGTTATCCAGTCTATATCCACAAAGGAAAACTGATGCACATGCAATAAAATCTTATTCTCTGGACAATCTTAAGTTTGGGTTCACGCATTCAATCTTTTCAGTGAATGAGCAGCAAATATGAAAATTTTTACAATGTTCAAAAATTGACTAGACTGATGTATATAGTTTCCTATTGTAGCTATATTGAATCATATTGAAAAAAATTTGATTTGAAAATAGCTAAGTAACCTTTCAAATGTTATTTTTATTAGTTTATGGCATTTATACTTATTATTTTCTCAAAGCTCAAAGTGTACTAAGATTTTTGAGACATATTGAATAAATATACTTATTAACTCATATTTAGCTTACCTCTCTGCAACCTGTTAACAAATATAGTATGAGAAATTTTGTGAAATGATTTGTTGAAATTAAGGCATAATGTGCTTCTGGCATTCCCCTGAACAATTTGCCTTGTAATATTTGAAAAACGCAAATATGTTTAAGGACAAAAAATATCTTTTAAGAATCAAAAAGGTAGAAATAAGCCAACTTAGGCTATAACTATATGAACTATATTTTCTTTGAGCTCCAAGAAATACTGAAGGTCTAAAATTCTGAGCTTTGCTTCTAGATAAAGCACGTGAGCACCCTTAGCATCCTACTCAGAGACTGAAAGATGGTTCATTTTTTCAGGAAAAGAATGAAAAGAACTTGGCACAAAGATGGCACTAGTGAACCAATCCAAGAAAAATGGTCAATGCCAAAGGGAAATCTCCTTTCCCATCTTTATCAGCCCCAAGAGAGGTGTGAAGAACCACAGGATGAAAAATGTCTTTGAAAACACAAGTTTTTCACTGTATTAAGGGAATAATAGCTTTGTCAAATGTTAGTCACAGAAGTTGTTAGTAATTGCAGATGATAGTGATTCTGTAGAGGTATTAGTCTTGTACCTTATGCAAAGATTAATTCAATGTCAATCATTTATTTATATTACAACAAAACAGGTAATATATATTTTTATAATGTTTTGTTTTCCTTTAAAACAAGCAAGTACAGGTTTTATAAACTTTTCATCCAGAGAACTATTTTGTAGCTATGAAATTACTGTTGCTATTGTTGTTGTGTTTGTCCTTTGCTTGTAAGAGGATCATTGACATCATAGAGTCATATCTTGACTTGTGTTTGAATTAGAGTTAAGTGAGCCACCCTCAAATTCTCTCCCAGAGTCCCTGAAGATCTGTGGCAAGACAAAAGTCAAGATGTCTGGTAATGATCCTGTATATAGTGGATGACATAGGCAGCTTTCATGTCAGACTAAACTCTAAATGTTCCACAGTGCCTGCTTCAACCACTTTCATGGTAGTTGGAAGAAATTATTATCACCTACTCATTCTGTTGGGGAAAGTCTTTCCGTACTTGAGGTAGAGATTGCCTAACTCACAGATGGGTTTGAGAATTGTTTATTAGCTTCAACCTGGTTTAACCCATTTGCAGAGATGATTTACCAAAATATGGCACTATAGCTTCTTGGAGCCATAGGTGAGCATTGAGTACGAGGCAGACACCAAAAGTTTTTGAGTAGCCCTGAGCTTCTAGTCCTCCTTGAATACCCCATAGAACTAATTATTAACATTAGCATGACACATTCTTGATTTAGCCATGTTTGATCTTTGTAATCACTACTTTTCTTTCTCTGACTTATTGTAATATTAACATCACTGCATCTTTTCTGCAAGCTTCCTAATGTCTACAAAGAATGCTATATGTCAATATTTCTGAAAGTGGCATCAAATTTGGGAGAGCTTTTGCTATTGACTGAAGAAATATTTCTCTATCTACATAAAAGAGGCATGAAGAATTACCTCCACTTTGATAAAGTCCTGGTTTTCAGTAGTTTTGGCATCATCAGAGTAGTGTGGGTAACAAAGAAACTCATCTCAAATGAATAATTGGCAGTTCCATCATTTGTTTAGGATTCAAAGCTGGGATTTATTCAATCAAATAATTCAATCAAATGATGGTAGTCACATTTAGTTTAGAAGTGACTATTTATCCCAAAATAAATAAATGAGATTCTCTTAGTGCTTTGGTTTCTCTTTGGTTTTTCTCTTCCATATAATTCCATGGTATACAAAGCAATGGTAAAATAAGGCGCCTCTTTATATTTCCAATTCACTTAAAAAAATCAACAGTCATGAATTTATCCTCTTCCCTATGAAAAGGATGATAAATTCATAGCTGAATTTAGTCAGGAAGACATTCATTCAAATCTCACTTTAAATAATTAATAAAAATTAATAAAAAACTGTGTAATCTTAGTCAAGTCAATTACCCCCTCTTAGACTCAGTATTTTTTGTCTGTAAGCAATATAACAAGTAACATTTATGTAATGCTTTAAGTACTACAAAGCATTACAAAATATTACAAAGCATTCAAATATGCTCTGGACCAGAGAATAGCAGATCATTCCAAGAAATTCCAAATGGAGTCACAGAATTGGAGACAATTGAAAAAAGATAAGATTTCACAATTAACTTTGTCTTGCCTATTTGGACTTTTCCATAAAGCAGCAAGATATGCATGATCAAGAAATGCATAACTCAAAAACTGAGCACTTTCACCATGATAGCCAGTATCTCCAAAACAAAACAAATTTTCCTCCCACTTTACACATTACTTCTCAATTCTATCCTGTTTAGCCTTTTTCTCAATTAGTGTCTCATCTTCTCTGATATAATTACAAATAACTGAGTGCTCTGTGGATAATTCTATGTTAATGAAATCCCTCTATTAGCATTAATATTAATTGGTTAAAAATGGAAAAAAAATCAGGTGAATGTGGATTGTCATATGCAACAGATTTCTTCATTATGTTATGGTTTTTTTTTTTGTTTGTTTGTTTGTTTGTTTGTTTTTTTTGCCAAAACCAGCCCTGTCACAAACTTCAACAATCCTTTCTAGAGCTGCAGTTATTCTAATCTCCTAATTTTTTAGCCTTCTTGTTTTGTTTTTTTTTTTGACTCCTCACTCTACTGAAACTACTCTTTCCTAAATTATCAATGATATTAATTGCCATATCTGTTGGTCTTTTAACAATCATCCTTCTTGCTCTCTGTTGAATTTGACAGCATTGATCCTCTTTTTTTCTGGATACTTAACTCTCTCCAGTATCCTGGAAAGTATACCCTCTTTAAAAATTCTCATCTCTGCACATGTGAAGTACTTATAAATAGAATTTTTCTGATATGCAAATATCTTCCAAATTGATAACTTCCATGGGTTTTAGATTAATTTGTTAAAATTCAACATCTCAAGCAGATTTGTATGAACAATTATCAGGAAAGACAAAAATTTACTAGCTGTATATCATAATTGCAATTTTATTTATATAATTGATGAGTAAAATTAGTTATATGAATTATTCAGTATATTCAACAATGTATTTTCTTCATTGGACGCATATAGGTGTATATACATACATATATACATATATAATTGTGTATATGTATGGAAGATGACATTTTTAGCTATACCAGTCATTAAAATCAATTGCCAAAACAAATTTGACTCACAAGCAAAACTTTCAATCATGGTGTCACAAGATACTAACAAGATTTTAATCAATAAGGAAGCATATTTTGTTACATTGCTAAAATATTGCTAAAATATCATTATTAGTAATATTTGAGGGGGAACAAAATATTTTGGATAATGTTTTCAAAAATAATTCATTATACTTCATTATCATATCTTTTTTGAGTTTCTGTTTTCCATTAATTATAGAGTATGCATAATATATATATATATATATATAATAGAGTAATATAGATATGCAATTCATAACTAACTTAATACATGTATTATGGGATCATGTGCTTCAAATCATTTGTTTGTTTGTTTTCCCGATAAAAGAAAATTTGGAAATCACTGTCCAAGAGCAGGTATTCTTATCTATGCATAGATTTTGAGGGTTTGTGAACTTGGAAGAAGAAAAATGGCTTTTTTTTTTTTTTTAGTAACCTCTAACTGAAATTCAGCAGTTCCTTCCTCTTACATTCTTTATAAATGTATACAACAAACCATGGTAGTGTTAGCCTTCAGCAGATTGTCATGGGATTCTTTGGCACTAAGTCCTTGGATGTGTTATAGAGACCAAGGCTTTCAGTCACCACAATTAACAAATTGAGGTGACAATCTTTTCCCACTTTTCTTATACTTAATATTTAAGTATTATTAATCTTACTTTCAGAATATTTTGTTATTTTTTTTTCTCTACTCAAATAATCAACTTCCTGTTTTAGGTCCTTATTACTTTTAAACTTCTCCGTATTTGACCTGGGCCCCTCTTTACACAAGCTGGTGGTTCCCCATTCCCAGAGAGTCACCATATTAAGTTAGTACAGGCACCTAATCAGCATAGTTCATAATAGCCTTGAGTTCTAGCTTTAGCTTCCTAAGTAGCTAGCACTACAGGCACATACCACTATACTAGGAAGGTCCTCATTCCTTTTTTTTTTTTTTTTTTTTTTTTTTTTTTCTTTATAATGTCTCTTAGCTATTCTCCATCTTTCTATTCTCTTTCCTTTCTAATTAATTCTTTATGCAGCTGACACATTGATATTCCTAAAGCATAAGTTTAGCCATATTCTTGACCTCAGAAAATATCTGCTTCTTTATTGCCATGTAAATTTCTCTATTTGCCATGTAAAGCTCTTCATAATCTTGCTGATTTCACTCATATCACATTTTCTCAAATATGTCTTGTTTTATTCCAGACAGACCAACTTACTTGATATTCCCCACACAGAACATTTTCCTCTACAAGGTATAATGCACAATAAGAATGCTTCCATTCCTCATCTACACCTGAAATTCTGAACTTCATGATTTATCCTTTCTAGTACAAAGTTTTACCATTTATTGGTGTTTTCCCTATCCCACAAAAGTTATTATTTTTAAATTAACTTTTAAAATATTTTATATTTATTTATTTATGTACATTTTATTTTCATTAAGTAGAATGTAAAAGCTTTGAAGGTTAAACTGTTGTATTTTTGTTCTTGCATTTCCAGAAACATGCAAAATTATGTGCTTGATACATGTTTTTTAAATTTAATCAATTTATTGAATAAATCAAGCATTTTCATAACAGTGCACTTAAAAAGGGGGTTGCGTATAAAACTGCAAATCTACTACATACAATATGATATTTCAAATATACAACAAAATTAATCAAGTTGGATTATCATTTGATATTAGTAATAATTTTAGGTCATATAAATATCACTTGCCTGCTGAGATCACATTCATGGAGCATTGCATATGGGTTCAAATTGTAAGAGTAACCACAAATGTTCTTTTTTAAAGCACATGTAAAATATTCATACATTTTATAACTCAAAAAATAACAATTTAATATTTATATTTTTAATTTAATATTGTATATTTTGGGGATTGAGTCAACCTACAATCAAGGCCATTTCTGTTGGATAATAAAACAACTAAATGAAAATTAATTTGTTGATGCATTCATCTGCTAGGTTTCAATTATTTGGCAACATAAGATATTGGTAGTATTTTGATGCATGTTTTTATTGATTTTAATACTTTGATGCTAGATTAAGGAAATATTAAATCTTCCTTCAGTAATGGGTTGAATGGCCAGAAGGTCCCCCTTTTCCATTGTAATTATAGCTATAGCTCTATAGTTATATTTCTATTCATAGTTTTATTATTGCTCTTCACAGTTGTTATATTATTATATCATAAGCTTATGAAAAATAGGTCATCCCTCCTTTCATACAGATTGTTTTCCTAAAATTGTTTGGAAATTCTTTCAA